>NC_135224.1:9467566-9580066 GCF_052324685.1 Brachyhypopomus gauderio
ATCTAGAGTCTTTGCCTTGTGCCCCCCGTATGCTATGCTCCTTTTTAAACGTGCGAGAAAATATAACGTCGCGTGCACACACACACACACACACCACGCTTTGATCAGCTGTGCGTGAACCTGACAGCTGATCCCTCCAACTCTGCCTCTCCTCACCGAGGAAGCCCAGCCCCCGTTTAGCTCCGCGTTAAGATCCGCAGCCTTTCATGCCTCCGCCCGCTTTCTCTCCCGGCGAGCGTCCTCCCCCCTTTCCCGCCCGTACTTAATGAGGTACGTGACTGCTTTCGGAGCGGAGAAGCACACCCCCCCCCCCCCCCCCCCCCCCCCCCAGGCTGTGTGACGGACTGTAATTTGGCCTCCTTTCTGTTTTGCTGCATCATGACGCTGGTGTGGCGGAGAGCCTCGGGGCGGGTGAATCATCTACATCTGCGCTGCTATATTTGTCCCACGTCACAGCCTTCTCTCTCAGGCTCAGGTTTGCCGCTCAGATCTCTTCGCTCGGAGCTCCGCCCCCAAACCCCCCCCCCCCCCCCCCCCCCCCCAATGGTTTGCCGGGCAATGGAGAGCAACCGGGCATGAATAGTGGAGATGGGAGGTGGGCGGCACCCCCCCACTAGATCTTGAACCAGATCCGCCCGATTGTTGTGTACATTACTGTGCGTATGGTACCATTCAAGACCTGTGGGCCAACCTCCATCTCCATCTGTTGTTGCGGGGCGGTGTCGGACCGCAGGGCTGGTGGTGTTGGCTGGTTGGAGTGGTGGAGCCACTCTCAACCCAGCAGTGACGTTTACAGGCGTGAAAGCTCCAGCAACACAGAGACGTGACGCACACCGTGCCTGAATGCACATGTACCAGCACGTCGGCCGCTACCGTAAAACCTCCGTGTTGAGAATGTTCTCCCATATTCTGCTCAGCGGCGATTGTGCAGTCAGAATCTGGCTGGTGATGAACAGGGCTTAAGGTTGCTGACTGCATATGGAAACGGATGATAATATTTACAGGTGTACAGCCCTGCCTGCCAAGAAAATGTACCTGTAAGATATGTATACCAGGAAGTCTCCATGCAAGGTGTTTATAAAAAAAAAATGGGGGGGAGGGTTGTATTTGCAAAATGTGATGTAAAAGGAAAAAAAAAAGTGTAGACCTGTTTGAGTAGTGTGACTGAGTGCGTTGTTCTGTGGGTTGGGCGTGTAGATGGAGGAGTACCCATGTCTTCTGGAGCTTTCAACTCTAGTGTCGTCCCTCGTGTGTAGCACCTTCTGGTCTCTGCCGAACAGTCCCGCCAGTCTGGGATGATGTGGGTGCTTGAAGGCTCTGAATACAGGAAGTGTAGAAGCTGGTGATGTGAATGAGCCAGGATGGTGGACTTGGCTCGGTCTACTGCTCTGAACGTTAATTGGCTCCAATTACCGATTACTGCTAGTGAGTGAAGTGTGTGATCGTTTTAGTAGTAAATCCGTTGGTTAAATTCTTCATTTCGCTCGACGGTCATGTCCCAGGTTGCCTCTAACGAATGTTGCGTTTTCCGGATCGCCCATGTCGCCTGCCTGACCCGAAAACCTCGTCTGTGTTCTGCTTTCGCAGGTCGTGGTGTCGACGAATATCGCCGAGACGTCGCTGACCATCGACGGCGTGGTGTTTGTGATCGATCCCGGCTTCGCCAAGCAAAAGGTTAGTTCCCTGCACGCTTCTCTGTCTAATCTGGACCCGTCATCTGCCTCTCCTGACCGCCAAATCCCCAGATAAGGTCCGGGGGGGAGGGGCGGAGCCCTGACAGCCGCCTCCCACCGCGGGCCTGCTTAGTCATTCCACTGACATTTCCCAGCCCTGCCGTTCCTGTCACGCTGCGCTGTGGTGGATTGAGGGGCGGGGCTTCCGCTCCCCCGTGCCTGCCCATCTCCGTTTCGATCTGTCTGCTCACCCCCCCACCCCTCCGTCCCCTTCGCAGGTGTACAACCCGCGCATCAGGGTGGAGTCGCTGCTGGTCACTGCCATCAGCAAAGCGTCGGCCCAGCAGAGGGCGGGCCGAGCGGGCCGAACGCGTCCGGGGAAGTGCTTCCGTCTCTACACGGAGAAGGCGTACAAGACGGAGATGCAGGTGAGGAACACCAATGCCATTTGGGCCCTCCCCACGTTGAGCTTGTGGTGTGGATTTGAAGCTGCAAGGCTATAGCTGAGGTGGTACATGATTTAGCAGCCATCGTGGATTTGAAACCACCATGTAGAGACCATAGTCTCTCTGAGGAATAGGTATGCTGTTTGTATTGTGTAGCATAAGCTATTAGTCCTAACTTATTTGTTGTCGATGATGGTCAGTTTTAAATCTGAAACTCATTATGATGCTGTTTTTAGTCTTTGGTCATGTCACGAGCATGTAGGTTCCTTTGTTTTTAAATGTATACATAAAAAAAAAACGAATATTAAATCAATAATTGATTTAATTGGTTTTTAGTCTTACCTAACATCTGACGTGTCCGACAGTTGACCATGTGAACAGACGTTCTCTTAAATTCATTTCTTCGCATCCAGCCACAAAGGGAATTTTAAAGCCTCTTAAATGGCTTCTCAAAGGCACCAGTCACGCCTCTCTTGACACGTGACAACGTTCCCATTAGGGCCTGATGGGGAAACCCTGACAAATGTATGCAATTTTTTTCCCCCTTTTCTCTCTTCCTTTCTTTCCCTCTTGTTCTCTCTTCATCTTCTGACAGGATAACACGTATCCTGAGATCCTGAGGTCGAACTTGGGATCTGTAGTGTTACAGCTGAAGAAGCTTGGTATTGATGACCTGGTGCACTTTGACTTCATGGACCCACCGGGTGAGTCCACCTCCTGTTCAAACTCTCGGACATGAAACCATTCCCTGCCGACATTCTGGACTCCATTTGAACACGGCGAAACTTGGACATCGTCATTACGACCTACAGTCTCACCCTCACAGCTCTGCGTACACAGTCGTCCCTCTGAAGTTTTCCTGTGAAGGTCACACGCCTGGGTGCATTAGTGTTTTTAATGACCTCTTGAGTCCAAACACACGAGCCCCATTGCATCTTTCACTAGGTCCTGTGAACGATGTTTCGCTCGGTCTACCGGCACCGTTCTTGTTCTGAGGAACGAAGGGTTTCCTTCGCGTGTCCACCCGCCCAGATCGAAAACAGAGGCGGGATTTTGTCCTAGATGAAGTCGGTGTGAACCGTTTGCCTTTTGACATTTGCCGAGCGCTCGCCCATTTCTTTAATGTACTTTTGTCTCTGTCTCTGTCTCTGTCTCTCTCTCTCTCTCTCTCTCTCTCTCTCTCTCTCTCTCTCTCTCTCTCTCTCTCTCTCTGTGTATGTGTGCCATAGTTTAACGTTGCTGCGGCTCTCGTGCCGTAGCACTCAATAGCGCGTCAGCAGCGAGGTCCCGTTTCGTAGATTACATTTTCCAGTCGGGTTCACCGCACGCCTCTCTGCTCTCGAGTTCTGTCCCGAAGTGCAACCGGAGCCCACACGTTCGCCACCTGCACGCCCGGGGAGGAGCATCCGCCCCGGCTACATGCGATCGATACCGAGCCTTTTATGAAACGGCACTTTTTCCCTCGCCGATTGAAGGAGGAGCCTTGCTTGTTCAGTGGCCATCTCGAAGCCCAAGGCGAAGCTAATTTTCACTTAACATGCAACTGGTTGTTAGGCCCTGCCTCTCTGCAGCCAAAGGTCAATAATTGAATTTTGTGGTGCGTGCGTGTGTGAGTGGGGTCTGCTCTAGCAACGTGTGACCAGTGTTGATGCATTAACCACAGGGTCGTGTACCCACCCTGTGTGTACACACACACACACACACACCGGATTGTATTTTAGTGGCTATGTGAACTTCTACTACCATGAACGTTGCTTGTCAAGAAAGATCGGAGGATACATGTGGACAGCCCCCTTTTCCCCCCATTTTTATTTATTAAGTAAACTAAGCACCTACACCTATTCCCTCCACCTCCACAGCTCCCGAGACCCTGATGCGTGCTCTGGAGCTGCTGAACTACCTGGCAGCGCTGAACGACGACGGAGACCTGACCGAGCTGGGCTCCATGATGGCCGAGTTCCCCCTGGACCCCCAGCTGGCCAAGATGGTCATCGCCAGTTGCGACTTCAATTGCTCCAACGAGGTGCTCTCCATCACGGCCATGCTATCAGGTAATACGCGGGCACCCCCGCCGCCTGGTTTGCCGTAGCGTGCAGTAAGTGTGAATGTGCGTTCCACGCGGTGCCTGCCGCACTCCCGGCTTCGGTCTCTTGGACAACCGAAATCGTTAATTGCGAGTTGGGTGTCGTTCCGACATTTGGTAAAGCTTTAGTAGAACTCTTTGTGGCTAGCTCTCGTAAGGAGTTTCTCTACCAGAGACACTCTGTTTGATGATACTGTAGACGTTTGCCTCTTGAATGCAATAACAATTATTAAAATCTCATGCTGTAAGCGCAGGTGTGCATGGCCTGCTCGTTTTAGATGGTCACCCCTCAGATACCGTCATCCACAAGCTGCTTTAAAAGACCTGCGTGCAAATCGTGCCGCTTAATGTCCGGCAAGCAGGAAAACCGACCTCTGCCTGTAATGAATTGGCAGCGGTGATGTTGCCGCTGCTGTAACTGTGTGGTGAGCGCGTCCAGTTGAGCCGTGGAGGGGAATGTGGGGTGTGGTGAGGGAGGGGGGGGGCAAGGGAAAGGGGAACTGAACCTCGGGGTGAGGTCCGCTCCATGGCCGGGCCAGCGGCCCTGCTTCCGCAAAAGCCCCACATGTCCGTCCGAGCGTAACGCGGCGGCTTATCCAAATTGAGCGCTGAAGATTTGTCTATTAATTAAAACTGTTGTAGGAGATTATGCCTAATTAAAGAGGCCTCTGGGCACAACCTTCGCTGACTGTACTGGAAGACGAGGAGTCCGATCGATCCAGGCTAGCCTTCGGCGAAATCGGCACCTCCTCCCGCTAGCGAGCCCCGATCCGGACGGTTCCTGGGGCCTGTAGGACTGAAGATGTACCCTACTGCCCCAGTGCGGCCCCTCTGGAACAGCCCCACGCCATTGGCCAACGGAGGGCTGCACAAACCACCCACCCCTCCCCCCCCTCTCGGTCTAGCGTACCCTGTGCCGTGCTCTAGCCTCTGAACTAGGCCTTGTGTCCTGTTTGGGTGAACGGTTGACTCATCCGTATGGGCGGCTGTGTTGGGGCCCATACCAACCTTGTTTAGTCCCACAGTGCTTCGTACGCCCCACCGAGGCCAAGAAGGCGGCCGACGAGGCGAAGATGAGGTTCGCCCACATCGACGGGGACCACCTCACCCTGCTCAACGTTTACCATGCCTTCAAACAGAGTACGTACACACACACACACACACACACACACACACACACACACACACACGCCTTGACGTTTTCACTAAAACATTTTTGTTTTCACTGCTTTGTCACTCTGTAAGGAGATGCACGCCGTTTGAATTGCCGCTTGAGTGTAATGTCACCTAATTTCCTTAGTTCTCTCTTGTTAATTAATCATGTTCATTTTGTTGCCGTCATTATGATAGATTGATAAATTAATTAATGCTCTCTAGCAGGGAGACGTATCTTGGGGAACTGTCTGTCTAAATAATTGCATTATGCAAAAACTAGATATGTTTGTCAGATAACACGTTATTTTGACAGCGGCGCTTCAGATCTCTGAGGCCTCTTCTTAAAGCCCCGAAGTGGAGACGCTCGCGCGCGAAACCCTACGTCTCTAAACCGCCCGCACTTCTTTCGCAGACCACGAGTCGGTGCAGTGGTGCTACGACAACTTTGTGAACTACCGCTCGCTGATGTCGGCGGATAACGTGCGGCAGCAGCTGTCCCGCATCATGGACCGCTTCAACCTGCCGCGCCGGAGCACAGAGTTCACCAGCCGCGACTACTACATCAACATCCGACGTGCGCTAGTCACCGGTTTCTTCATGCAGGTGCGGGGCGGGGCCGGGGGAGGTGCTGGGGGCGTGGCCGGGGGAGGGCATTCTGCGTTCGACAGGGGATCAGGCAGCGAACGGTTCGTCTCTGTTGCTCTCCGAACGCCTGTTTAGGCCTTTAATGCTGAGCAGCCCTGCTGGTCTTGAGTTAGCCAGCTGAACTGTCCTCTTATCGCGTACTGATACTGCCAGCATCAACTGTCAAACAAAAACTGCTTAACTTCCACATTATTCCAGTTGAACTTGTGATTTTTATTTTTTATTTTTTTGCTGGAGGCTTGAAAGTAACCTGTTAACACGCGAATACAAATCCGAGCTGATATGGCCTTAAGGATTTCAGTAAACGAAGCTAGCTGTACTCTCTCTGAAGGGTGAAATAGCATAACAGCCTAAAGAGCATGTGTTTGCCCTAAGGAACAGTATAAAACAGTTGCCAAGGCAGAAAAGTTTGATCACAAAGGAGTGTGGTTGTCAGCATATTGGGGTTAATTGGCAAATAATTACTGAACATACATTCAGAATATGACATTGCATTACAGGGCCTTTTTCTTGCTCAGAATTTAAAAGTATGCATGCTCTTTGTTCATGACTTGAGGCTGTCTTTAGGAGGGTCGCCCAAAACAAGCACCCTGACTAGTTGAATTACTCCAATATCAAAATATTTGTCAACATTAACCTTTACCGGTGAGACAAATTTGCACCTTCATGTAGGAATTACGGCAGGGTTCTGTCCCTGCCATCTCTGTTTGCTGTGGGATTTTATTAAGACTGATCGTCCGGGTTAATCTCCCCTCTCGTATGCCGCATGTTTAAGTGGCTGGAGAAACAACGAGTGTGTTTCTGTGTGTGTTTGTGTGTGTGTGATTTATTTGCTAATTTGCTTGTGGGGGTGTTATCAGGTGGCCCACCTGGAACGTACAGGACACTATTTGACGGTAAAGGACAACCAGGTAGTCCAGCTGCATCCCTCCACGGTGCTGGACCACAAGCCCGAGTGGGTTCTCTACAACGAGTTTGTGCTGACCACCAAGAACTACATCCGCACCTGCACTGATATCAAACCCGAATGGTAAGCTCAAAATCTCCACCCTGTGCTTTTGTGCAAATACATGGTGTATGTGTGTGATTTTGTGCAATGTACTTTTCTTTTTAATCTTGCACTGGGTAAAGGAATTAAGTTGCATGAATAATACTAGCCAATATTGATGTACTGACATTATATATGTGTGTGCTGGTAGTAGTTTAAGAAGTAGTTTTTGCAGTACTGTTTTTACCAGTACAGTGATAACTGGTCAACACCAACAGTAAAATTCAGTTTTAGAAGGTAATGACGACTAAGATAAATTAGTTAGGAGGGAAGCTAAAAATGTGTCATTATATGCCCCTCTTACAAATGTTGTTTCTTCCAGGCTGATTAAAATCGCTCCACAATACTATGAGATGAGCAACTTCCCTCAGTGTGAGGCCAAGAGGCAACTGGAGCGTATTATCGCAAAACTCCAAACCAAGGAATACTCTCAATACTAAACGCCCTGCTTGGCTTAAGGACAGTAGGAAGTTAAACCCCCAGCTGTCTGGGAGGTTTCTTCTCTGAACTCTGGAAGTTGTACATGGTCGTCCTTCCGAAACATTTTAGGTTGCCATTTATATATTTTTTCTGTTCCGTTTCAGTTTAATGTTAAGATTTATTTTTATAAAATGTTTTTTTTTTTTCCTCTCTCTTGCTCCCACCACTTCCTTATTTTGGTCACCTTCGATAAAATATTGTGGTCAGTGTAGACGCGAAGGATCGGTTCAGTCAGGAGCGAATGCTCAACGGGCATCCAGTCATCGGCCATCTTCGTGCATGATCATTCATGTGGATGTTGACATTCCTTATAGACATTGTGAACTTTTACTGATATGTAACTGGGTAGACAATTCCTTGTTTATTCTGTTAAAAGCATTGAATTCAATAAAAACAATTGATATCAGCTGTGGGTCACCTGTCAAGAGTATACTTTTGCAGAGCAGGCGCTCAGTATTGTCCAGACTCTGTTTATCTAAGCCAGACTAATGTGTAAACGGTCAACCGTGTGTTAGAATGACCAATAGGTGACTATTTCCTGTCAAGTGTATTGTCAGAAATGTTTGCTAAAGCTGGTAAGGCTTTGTATCCAAGGCTCTTTGCCTGAGTTTGCATGTACGTTTGTGTATTTAAAAGGCATGCAAATTGGACTTCCAGAACTTCCAAGAACATCCACAAAAGCCACTGGTCAGTTTTTATTGTTATTTTTTTAGCAGTAGATGGGAAGAGATGCAGTAATTCCATAGAGGTGAGATTAATTAATTTTTGGAACTAAAAAGGAAAGTCCTCAGTGGTCAACTCCCCCATGAACAATGGTTCTGGGACTGTGGAAGCTCCTTTGAAACTATCATTCCTTCATGCACACCCTAGATTGAAGTTAATCTTCCTTTTCCTTTCATTTGTGTTATGACACAAAATGATGTGACAAAGACGTCGCTCGGCTTTTGTGTTAAGCCTGGGTTCCTTTCTTCCCGTTGCGGGGTCTGTCACAATTGCTGATAGATAACTCTGATTTGTCATGTAAGAACCTTGAAAAAGTAGAGTGGATGTAATGGTGTCTGTTCAAGAAAGTTGGTGCCACCCTGTTGTGAAGAATCTTGAAAAGGCTCTTCATTCTCTGGGTCAGCTCCCCAAATGAGTTAGCCAGACCGTGAAACCACCAGGAATTGGGCAGCAGGACGTCTGTGAAGTGAGGGTCCTTAAAGAGTTGCTCCTTCACGCTTGGGTCAGCCAAGGTCTGCTGGAGCCATGCAGTGTTTTTGACTAGGGAACCGAGCCGTGTTCTTGAGGGAGGCCCCTCTGTGGGCCCCCTGCTTTGGGTCGTCTTACTCATTATTGTATTAGTGTTTTAGCATTTTCTTTTCTGCTGACTTCCATGAAAGCATTGGTTCGAATCGACTTTTGACGGCTTAAAGAAGTTTCCTCCCTGTAGATGTTTATGCTTAATATGCATCTACTGTGACGTTCAGAAGTTTAACTGGCATGTATGATGCTGGTGTTTACTAAATGCCCTGACTTGTTCCGCTTTCATTTTGGGTATTCTTAGAATTTTTAAGAGACGCCGCCTGCCGTAATCCACGTCTGTTCCTCACCCGCCAGCCTTCAGAGTATAATATTGGCTGCCTCATCACTGCGTTTATGCGGCACTTCTCGTATAACAGACAAGGCTACGCATAAATCTGGTACCCAAGGGGTCTGTTTTTCTATCTTCGTGTTAATCCATTAGCTGTAGATGGAAAAACAAATCCATTCCTAACCTATGGCGTATACCACGGCTGTGTGGGAGAAGCAGAGCTTTATGCGAAGCGGCACGGGAAGACGTCGCAAGAACTTTAAAAGCGGCTCCACCGTTTGCCCCCAACGATTGAAGTTTCAAAAGCACGTCACCAGGACGGCAAAAGTACTTGAAGTGTTCCTTAGCTCTGTCTTCAATAACCAGAAGAAGAGAGAGAAAATGCCATTTGCATGCTATGGGAATTGCACATTAAGGCTAGTGCATGTGTAATACGGAAAAGTGAGAGATTATCGTGTTTGTTTTGATCTTTTTGGAGTGTTGGGATGAAGGTTCTGGCCCCAAGTTTTGAAATAGATAGCTTTTTCTTCTCATGTGCACATGCAACCATGAAATTGAGCTAGAACGCGAGCCTATCCAGAGCCAATAGGAAACACATTAGTCTGAGTTGATGGCGAAATTATGTGGGATTGATCTTGAGGGAAAACAGGTTTTTGGTCATATTCTGTTATCAATTAATCCTCGTCAACAAAGCCTATTTGCCAATAGTCATCATTCATTTCATTACATTAGCCTATTTTATTCTATGATTTCCACATCTTGTGGGGGAAATAGCCTTTAAAACATCAACACTGGATGCATCATTCGTCATGGGCTTGTAAAACCGTTCACCATCTTGGTATTAGTAAGCATCTGACTTCTCAATGTTAAAAGGGCTTTTGTTTGACAGAATTAGTGGGCCAATCAGAAGTGACCGAAGCATCAGTCGCATTGCAGCAACTGAGTTTCCTAAAAGCTTTCCAATTTCTTTTAGTAATTATAGCCCTTTAATGTTGTCTTCCAATTGCCAGTTTTCTCTTACAGATATATTCAGACTCCTAAACACCCATTCCGTCCAAGGCCTTTGCTGGTGGACCATCCAGTCATCTAGACACGGGCACGACTCCTCTCCTAAGGAGAACTTGCGGCCCGGTCACTCCTCCTCCCGCGAGACCCCCCGTGACGTTCCGTCTGGTTTGGACGGCTGTTTATCGCCGGCAGTCCAGCTTTTCCCGGGCCCTTCCTCTCGCGCTCCTCTTCCGGCCGTCCCGAATGAAGCAGAGACAGGTGTCTTATCTCCATCACACAGTGCCAGGGAAGCCAATCTCAAAGATGATACCGTCGACTGGAATGTGACAAATCCATCTGTTCCGGGTTGAATTTGTATGCTAATTTGAAGTAATGGCCCCTCTGGTGACTGAACGACGGAACAATTCAATCATGGCATCTTTGACAAGAACTCGCCAGTGTACGTGTGATAGGTTCCTGTGTAATGTACAGTGGGTTGGTGCTGATATATAGGCCCTTCAGGGGAAAAGAATCTTATTCTGCATGTTTCAGACATACTGGAAATGGTGGAATCGGCAAGAAATGAATCTCACCGCAGTTTAAAAAGAGTTCAAGGAAATGTTACACCATCTGCACCTACAAAACACGATTAATGAGAAACTTGTGCTTGTAGTAAACTACTGCCGAGACTTGTAAATAAGAATACTCCGGAAGAGACAGGAGCATCTAGCAACTATACAATGAATCTTTTCTTGAGTCAACGAAATGAAAGAAGAGCTTCAAAATGGGAGCTTAGGTCTTCATAGTATAGTCATGTCTGATGAATAATTAGTTCTATTGTAAAAACTGAAAAGCTATTAAGACAAATGGTTGTCGAGTCTTTCAAACTGGTTTTGTAAACACCACAGAGGTTGTAATGTTTGATTACCCTGGGCATGGCTACAAGAGGCCGGAATATTTTTAATAATTTGCAATTTGGGTTCTGACAACAACAAATTTTGCACTTGGGTTTTCTTTTGCTGTTGTGTGATCTGCTTTTCTCTCTAACTACATGAGGCATAGGGACAGAAGATATGGCTGTTCTACACTACTGCATTTTGACACCGATGCTTTCTTTTCCTCTATCTACACTTGAGCATACAGCCTTGGCACATCTCTTGACATTTGAGGGCTCATTAGAATCAATAAAAATTACCATCAACATAACCATGCAAAGCATCAAAAGCTCATTCCACGAGCACTGCATGGTAGATAAACTGGAATGTTTTCAGAAAAATATTCATGTGTTAAGTAATTTGATTCCTGAATTAATTTATTACACTTTAGATGTGAAGCATGTAGAGATGTATTATCAGCCACTTCAAGGAACCTATCAGTTGCTTTTTAGGTACATGGTTTTGTGGGGGGACACAACACACCCGAGACAATGTCAATTTCATATTCTCATTACTTTAGCTACTGAAGTGAATCTTGACAATTTCAGTAAGCCTGAATATGCCTCTGCGTGGAGCCGTTCAACCTCGATGGAAAAGGTTACAGGCTGTGTGATGAACGCAATATCTAGTGGGAGGCAGGACCGCGTTAGGTGTGTTAGAAAAACAAAGACTTTTACTGGATGGCCGATTTATGTCTTACAGTACTGCTGCTCAAAAAAAACAAACACCATTGAGAGCTCTAAAAGCATTAAAAAGTACCTGAACTCAGTCTAGGAAATTTTCAGTGTAGAGCAGAATGTGACATACACAAAAGTGCAGCTGTTTACGATTCCAAGGTGTTATTTGTTATAATTAAGGAACAAATACAAACTTAGTCTAGCCAAGGCTGCACTAATTTGCTCAAATGCATGTTTCCATTGTGGTTTTTTTAATACTGCTTTTCTTGCTGAGGTGTATAGTTAGAAATCAACTTTGAACTTCACCTTGGAAAGAGTTTTCAAAGTGATGCTTGCAAACTGTTAAAAGTTATTTTTGTACAATACCTCTGGGAAATTCACCATAGGTAGTTTAGGTAAAGACTGTTGAGTGTGTTAAACACCCAAAGGGTATTTGTGTGGGCAGTTTAGGAACTAGGAATGTCTAAAGGAGGCCAGCATATATGCTGATATGGTAAGTATGCAGTATATTGTATGTATGCAGTATCTTTAGTAAGCACCAGAGCACTCAATATTATCAGGTTCCTGAAGCCAAGCAGTACTAGTTATCAGGCTACATACACTTTAAATACGCAGGGTCATGACTCTTAAAAAAAACATCTTTTCGAAACATTTCAAGTCTTGTAGGCAGTGAAGTATGTAGGATGTTCGGGTAAAGATAAAGTATCCTACAGGGACGTTTCGCGCCAATAAGGGACTCCCTCGTTTTGGGGAAGGTACCCACGTAACGCAGCTGAGCAGTGCAGCTGTCATTACACAGGACGCAGCAGAACCGAGTCGAGAGAGACTCGCGTTTAGACGCTGTTCGAAGAAATATCGTCAATATTATTCCCCAGCCTCTCAGACGATGGAAGGTTGTGGCTTGGAAGAAGAGCTCTTCACACCATCTCTGCACAACTTCACCTGGGAGAACGCGTTTGAACAGGTAAGACCAAGCTCGTGTACGTCGTAGCCTGCTGCGAGTTCTCGTCAGCCTTAACCCCGCAGTTGCAGGCAAATTCTAGACAAAATGGTTAATTCGAGTAGTAGCAAATCTGTCGATACCTGCGCAATATAATTTTCAATGCAAATGTAATAATGAATGCTATGACGGATTTATAGATAATCTTGAACTTACTTTCCAGATTTTCGACATGCATTGCGGAGGCTGTGAGTGTTGGGCTCAAACATGTGTCGTAGGCCCCGTTTCAAAAGCCCTTTAACGCTGTGCAGCGTCCACTGACAACTCGGGAGTGCGTCCCTCCTACGTCACACAAGGCTCTACTTATGCCGGGTGCTCACTACACGATTTTGCTGTGGCGAATCCCCTCCCCACCCCCATCCCCTCACACACACACACACACACACACACACACACACACACACACACACACACATCATAAATCACTAAGCGCGCGCGCGCCGGTGGTGACGCGTGTGTAGTGTAAACTGTTCAGCGACGCTTTTTTCCAAACATTGAAATTCTCAAGATTGGTTCATGTCAAATCTTCTACTGTGAATACCTGTGACAAGCAGGATCAGTGATGAACAAGCCATTGATTAGTGAGAGAAGACTGGCAGAATCACTTGCTCTACTGCTAGTTTTTTCTGGAACAACTGGAGGTTAAAGTTTCAAGAGTGAATCTAATTTTTGTCAATGCCATTTTGGGGAAGCATTGGTTTTTAATATTAGTTGAATGATGTGGGGAAAAATAAGCTAAGCATAGTAGCAAACGATTAGCTAGTTTTACAATAGAATAGTTTCATACCAGCTAAATAAATGAATGATTCTCTTTAGTAGACATGAGTAGGCTGTTCGTCCATGAGTGTGGATAAATTTTTTGCTTAAAACTCGACACAATGTCCAGAGAACGTGCTTTCTGGGCATGTTCTGCTGAAGTTGACACGTGTTCACTCCTCTGGCCTGAGTGAAATCAGGACGGTTGTCAATGTCCTTGGGTTTCGAAGCTTGAAATCGGAGCAATTGATTCATTTTTGCTCGAATGGATAAAAGGTTTTATTGCGTTTTATAGCACCTTTACCTCCACCTTTTTTTGTGTGTTGAAAATATACTGTCGTTGCTGCCCACGTTTCCCCGGTAACGCTTTAGTCCACAGCTTCCCATTTGGCCTTATGTTTGTTTTTTGTACATACCAGTAGCTTACAGGAACATACATGCTGTCTGCAGGATATATGAATTATGGATACTCTAAAACTCTAAAACATTAATTTCACTAAAATCTATAAAATTATGTATTTTAGCAAAATATACGCATTGTGTACATAATAGTTCTTGAGAATGCTTTAGCTAAAATTGCATATTATGATCCAAATACGTAGTTTAGCATATCACAGGTTTTGACTTCTTTTGTAAGCTGTGTTGTAGTGGTGGTACCTGTAAAGACGCTAGCTAAATTCAAGCACAAAAATCGAAAATCCCAAGTAGAAAAACCCAAGCAGTTGGCTGACTACTTCCTCAACTGGATGCTTACTGCAGGAGATAGGAGAGACTTAATGGTTTTGTTGTTGTGTCTACTGAAAATGACAAATGCAGGAATTTGGACTTTTGCTTAGTTCAAGGCACGTCATCTTCACCTGAGTGTGTGATTTAAGAGTGCTGACTTAATCAAGACAAAAACATCGAGTAAAGGAGCATATTACACAGTTTTTTAAATTCATATATATAGGATGCCCACTGACTTCTTTTTAGACCAGGGCCCAGAAGATCCTAGCTACACCACTGGATACAGTGCACGTTCCGCACAAACACCATTCCTTAACCATTCCTTAAGGATACCACGTCTGAAGTTACATTGCACTGCGAATGATCAAAAACCAAGCCGTGCCCTTGATATCAATAATTAATAAACACAATAGACAGAATAAGTAAACTCTCTCCAGGAATCACATCAATAAAATAAAACCAAAAGGTTTGTGGTCATGCTTTGAAGACGATGCAAGCAGGAGTGTGGTTTTTGGACAGTTCTAGAGAGACGTCTCACATGTAGTCTGTGGATCTATACGTCAAGTTTGCGTTGACGTGTGTGTTCCAGAGTGAAATTGCACTTGACGTGTACAAGCTGAAGCATGTGCGGGACCAACGTTAAATGATGTATGAGTGTGTTGGTAGACGGAGACGTCTGACGTTCAGCAGCCTCGGCATGTTCGAGTGTGTAAGGTGTGTTTTCAGGATTATGCGGATGAACTGCATTTGTTTGGAGGCCGAGATCCATTCTTTAAAATTAAATCGCGCTGCTTTGTCAACGCTTTTTGACACAAAAGCTTGCATCCAGCTTCTCTCCAGGTGTTTTTCATCTCATTTCATTTCATGTTTTTCATTTTGCATTTGTGGTTTGAATTCCAGGCAAACATTAGCTATTGAATTTTTGATCAGAATTCATGAACTGCCTCAGCATAACTGCTTAATTTTATTGCTATTATGGTCGTCCTTAATGCTGTAGACTATTCCCCAAAGACTACCCCTTTAAAGAACTGACATGCGATGGTTTAGTCACTGCGCATATCAAATGCAGAAGGAGACCGAGCAGTGTTCATTATATATTCAATGCTAATGGAAGTGTTTACTGCCAGCTAAAATTGCCATGCGCTTTGACAGCATAATGAACACCCATAAGCCACTGTGACTGATGCCTCTCACGCTAGCAGCATATTTATTTTGTCTTTTTGTGTCATTGTTTCAGGTGAAGAGTCTTAACCATCCGCATGCTTGAGTAGAGCAAACTGAACTTCAAATGACAAAAGGTTTCACATTTAATACAGACTCAGCCTACCCTTCACAGGTAATGAGTAATTCCCTACAAAACCTTTTGCTACAGTATTTAGGCCTTGAGGAGCCAGGAAGGAATCATTTTGTAAAATGTTATATAATTGCCCTGTCAATAAGGCCGCAGGGTGCACGGTTCTCTGCAAACCGTCTCAAGGAAGAAGAAAAAAAAAAGTGGAAAACAGAATTAAGGTAGATAATTAAAAACCACGGGTGCCTCTCATTTCCTGCCCTCGCATGGATGATTATTTTGCAGGCGCGTTGAGAGGCTCGCACTCTTCCAGAGCCACGCGGGCCACTGAGGGGTGATGTAGCCTGAAAGATTCTTAAAATACTTTTCCAAAAATGGCAAGGGGGGCGGGGCGGGGGGGTGGGGCTAGTGCTGGTGTTTGCAGAGTAAGCCTTTGCCTCGTTGCCTCCTTTATTTTTATTTTTTCCTCCCGTCGCGGATGGGGTGCCAAATAAATAAATAATTAATTAAGTGCGGCGTTGACACAATGTGTCCTTGTGGCCAGATTATCCACTCGTGCTTGAGCGGCGGGTAAAGCCTTTTACATTATTCAGTCAGCTGTCTGAGGGGGCTCGGCGAAGGCCGCGGGGCTCCAGGATTCCGCTGCGAGATTCGGGTGACTCTGCCGGTTCCAGCTCGGACTCTCCCTGTTCCTCTCCGCTCAGGGTCCCCCCCCCCCCCTCCCCCCCCCCCCTCCCCCCCCCCCCCCCCCCTCCCGTGTGTTGCAGGGTTCACCTGGAGCGAGGCTGACAGGTTCATTTAATTCTGCGACATGTGCTGTTGTCAGAGGCTGCTTGGGGGGTGGGGGAGGGGGGTGGGGGTGTAAAAGTGGGGAAACGCACTGAACGCAGAGGTGCTCCGCCTCCTTCCAGTTGCCACAGCTTGTCTGGCTGCTGTCCGTGGTGCTGGAATTTCTTTTTTTGCGCGCATTTCGCTCGTTGCTTTAAAACATCCCAGACTGGGGTCTCTTAGTTTCTTCAAAAGCAAATGCGTTCGTGTTGTCTTGGGGAAAGAGAAAAAAGTGCAGGCATCCTCCACAGGGTCTCGCAAGGGCGGGGCCTATTATTTAGAGCAGGTAACGGGAGCAGGAATACTTTTGGAGGAGCCGTGTGTTTTCTGCTCGGTCTCTAGTGCTGCTTCTCTTTTCCTGAAGGCAAATTGAGTGCTGGTGTGTTTCATAACCGTGTTTTAATGAATTGTGAGGGCTCCCCAGCCGTATGCCATGTTTAATGTGATATGGCTTTGTACGAGTATTTGTTCTCGGATCGTTTTAGCTTTGGGGGGGAAAAAATTAATCTTGTTTGCTTCTTGACACATGTTAAATACCCAGTCATTAAAATCTGAAAATGTCAAAACAGCTTGGATTAGGCATTTATGTTCTTTAACCATCATCAATAAGGGATGTGCATAAGCTCATATCTCCCAGGCAACTGTGGGCCATAAATATATGTAGTATGATCCACACTTGTCTTTCATGAGCGTATACTGAATGTCATATTTTTCATGTATATATTTCATGCCAGTATACAGTACATCGTCCTCTTTAACCACTAGATCCTTGTTCTGGTCCAGTCTGGCATGACACAGTGAAATTAAAAAGATCCATCTGAGGTCCATTTGGGGACATGGTCTTTTTTCTCGGAAAACTAGCACATTTTCTTCCCAGTAATACAGTCTTAACAAATGCTTATGGACCATTTGGACGGCATGTGCCTGTAATCAGATTCAGTGTGGGCTGGTGCACGGTGTAGAATGATATTAAAGGCATGTAAAAAGGCTTTTCGTGTCATTCATCATGTCCTCATGCTGCACGCACAAGAGGACAGACAGACAGACGTTTAACAGGTCAGCTATGAATTTGCGACAGGTCTCTTAAGAAGACTGATTAGATAGGCATGCATGTCACACCAGGGAAAGAGAGGGAATGTCTTGGGCTCACAGGAGGATTCATCCAGCAGGAAGATCTCAAAAAAAGATTTCATTCTCTCAATGACCATGTGTACAATTTGAATCACATGTTATATCCTACAGACAATACATGGGCTTTTTTTGCATGAAAGCCATTTCTTATGACTTGCAGCAGTGTAAAGGGGATATTTGTGTGCAGAAAGCGGTTTCATCTTTAGAAGATGCTTGTTGAGGTCTCGTGTTTGATGGTTGGGCATTCTTAAGCCGATAAATAGGTCTTAGTCAGATCCGGCATTCTGGCCATGGTGCCTTTGTTTGATCGTCTCAACACTGCTTTAATTGCTTTCCAAAGCCTTTGAGAGAGAGAGAGATAGAGATAAATAGAAGGAGAGAGAGAGAATGAGAGAGCGAGAGCGAAGGAGAGAGAGAAATTGAGTCTGTCTTTGCAAATTCCTGTGTCTACACTGCCTCACTGTGGATATCTCTCTGCTCTACATACATTTCCAAGCAAGCGAGACATGAAGTATATCACCATTTCACGTTGCTTCACAAGTATTGACCTCACTGCTTTGATTTCACACAGCCTGTTACGCTTAATCGCCCAGCGTCACTATGGTTCACGTTTGGCTTCTCGTGTGGTTCACTGGAGTTCACTAAACCACATCATTACGCATGCTCCGCACGTTTCTGTTGCAAGCCTGGTCTGGTTGGGCCATGGTGCGCATGTGCATGCGTTTCCGAGGTCAGTTTGTGATGAGTGGGTGAATCGATTTCGCCAGGCCTTTTTTGCCAACTAAATGTATTCCATACTGCAAAAGCAGCCGCCCCCCTGTCTCTAGATCACTAGGAGAGGTGGAAGGGAATTTCACGCAGCGAATATTATTGCGCCACTTCTTGAACTGTCCTTATTCAGTGATTGCCTTGAAATCTGCCACTCCAGCACTTTTGTCCATTCCCTTTCCGTGTTTGTTTCTCTCTCTCTCTCTCTCTCTCTCTCTCTCTCTCTCTCTCTCTCTCTCTCTCTCTCTCTCTCTCTCTCTCTCTCTCTCCAAAGTCTGTTCCCTCTTTACCTTTCCAGCGTGTGCTGTGATGTACCATTTTAGGAGACCTTGCCCCCTTTTTGGGTGGGTTTGGTGGAAATGGGTGGTTAATTCTGGGAGGAGTCTGTATAACCCCCCCAGAGCCCTGACTCCCCCCACAACATCTCCCTTAACCTGCATGCAGATCCATTGCCCATCTCGGTGATTTTATATGCATCTTTAATGCAGAACACCTTCTTTCAGTGAAGTAAAACCGCTTGATGCGACGGTTGCAAAACACGAAACGTTGGCTGGTTTTCATGGAGGACCGTCGCTGTGAGCCCTCCTCTAACTTGTTTTTCTCACTCTTTTGCTTGGCTGCTGCTTAGTGTGGGAGTTCAAACAACCGCTTATTGAGATGGTAACGGTTTGTTAAACCAGAGCGGGTGAAATGTATCTCATCACACTCCTGCATATGTTCACCACCCCTGTTCTGAAGAGGCAATTGCTTCAGTGTGTCTGTTCACTTATTTAATCCAGTGTAAAAGAGGCGCGCAGAACACGTGTCGGAGAAATCAGTAAAAGGAAAAAATACATCAGACCAAAGACTGACAAAATAGTATCGAAACAGAGAATGTTTTGGTATTTTTATTTTTGAAACGTGTACTTCGACATTTTGATGCGGAATATATTTGCTTGGGGACCTGGAGTTGTTGTTCAACACTTTTTGGTGGAAGATTACTTCCTCGGGTGAACTGCAGATACTGGACAGTGTTGTGATGCCGACTGGCCTGCAGCTGTTTTCTACACCTGATTTATTTATTCTCGTCTCCAACTTTATCCTCTTAATTAACCTCAATTAACACCCCTGAAGTGTGGCGGTTCAGGAAGTATCGTCCAGACTGGTGACGCTGAGGTCTGCGGAGCTCCAGGCCAAACAAATAGGAGCTCCTGCAGTCACCAGGACACACCGGCACAAGCTCCTCCCTCCCTCTCCTTCCTTTTCTCTGTCTATTTGTCCCTCCCTCTCTCTCCCTCCTTTCTCTTCCTGCTCCCCCCCCCCCCCCCCCCTCTATTCTCCTGCTTATCACGCACTGATCCCCGCCCCTTTAGACAGAAGAGGCATGGTAGATGTTTGCTACCCGAGCTGAACAGGTGTGCAGTGGGAGAGTTAATTTCCCCAGGACACGCCTGCATCACTTCGTCTGACCCTTCACCCCTCCCTGTAAACATGTGACACGGCGCAGGTCAGGTCGACTGCATTTCTATAACTCGCCTTCCCCCAAAATCAGGCAGCAGGCCTAGCAACTAATTACTGTCTGGGTCTTGCCTTTCATGCTGTTCTGAATGAACATCGTGACTTAAATAGTTAAGGATGGAATGAGTCAAACTAGTGGGGTTTTTTTTTTTTTTTTTGTATTGCAGCTACACAGGGAAACGGAGCCATAACGATAGGGGGTATTTCTGGATGATAATCCGGGGTGTGTCCCAGCTCCAGAGGACAATCATAAAAGCCATTGAAGGAGGGACTGAAATAGACGCCTGTTTCCTGACCGAAAGCTTCACAGTGTGATGAGCTTGCATGGGACTAATTTTAGATTATCAGTGCGGTACAGTCTGGATAGTTCTTTTCAGCAGATAAAACATGTGTAACGGTTTGTATTCAAGTAGCTAGTTACAGTAGTCTTACAATGGCAGGATGGGTTCTGAATTTGCAGGACTTGTTTTTATTTTTTTCCTCTGGATACACGTTACATGTAATTAAATTCATGCCAGTGTAGGTGCATCTCGTATGTAGGAGGCAAAGAATTGTGGGTAGAACATGTTGCACGTGAGCGTGCATTTTCCTGTCTGTCTGCAGTCTCTAAAATCATGTGCACTTACAGCAAGTGTGATGGTGCGCACGGCAGTGGTGCGGATGACACCACTACTCACTCTAAATCTTCAGACAACGCCGCTGCTCCTATGTCTTAATGAAAGGCCATTAAAACTGAGGGACTTGAATAAATGCATTGCCTCGCAGGAAAAAAATATTTATCACAGATGGCATTTGTTATCGAAATGGGTAGTGCTCAGCTATTTTGCACATATTGGCATGAATAAATATCCTCCAGTCCTGCAAGCTTATTCATGGTATGGCTGTTTCTCATGTTTTATTTGTTAGAAACGTTCTTGGTTTACAAAATTTAGCCAAGCGAGCAATCCTTAAATACTGTATTTCTCAAAATTCATACAAGATATGAGGCTTGAAAAAGATATTTTTATGTAACAACATATGTGCAACATATGATTTTCTGTCTCTTGACAATCGTTTGAAATGCTGCTGGGAATACGTCAGCCAGACGTCCACGGCCTGATCCAGTCGTAACCTCTGAAGTCCCTCTCACCCGGACCTCGCATTGGATACGTTGGCTAATGAAGCGGACTGAATGTGGAAGTGGCGATTTTCGCCTTTGTAAACTGCTGTGACGGCACATCCTTAGGAAGGCCACGTCCTGTTGGTACCTGCCTGACGACACCGGAGAGTGGGAGGAACTGGTCACCTTACCCCAGGGCTCATTGTGACAGCCGGCAGCTGCACAAGAGTCACCCGAGAGACCCATCGGAAATCGATAAGAACGCGCTTTAATTGTGTAAAAAAAAAAAAAAAAAAAGATTCACTTTTTGCAGCCACGCATCATCTGTTAGGACAGCTTGACTTTGATATCCCCTCATCCTGCTCTCTCTCTCTCTCCCTCCCTCCCTCCCTCCGTCTCTCTCTCCCGCTATTCTTTCCTCCCTCCCATCTAACTTCTCTCCACTCAGCGGATAAGTTGAATATGTTTGCTGATCGTTGGGCAGATTATGAAAATTGAGCATTCTGTCTGTATTTCTGGCCCAATTGAAATGCATGGAACCAGAGTGTACTGCGGGTTGGAGCAAAGTGCCACAGGCATTTCAAAGCCGTGTATCTCTGGGCGCGGTCCCCCAACCCCCCCCCAGGTTGGTCTCCATGCCGATGGTGCATTATAACACTGTGTTTTATCCTACACAGACACTCGTCTGAATGTGTTTTTTTTTTTTTTTCTTTTTTTTTATGTATCTCTCCATTTGTGCATTGCTCACAATGACTTACGGAATACACAAATTCAAAAATGTACCGGTGGAATGGCTTGCTTAATTTTGCTGGTGGTAAGACGTTTCACGACAGACGGACGTGATTGGAATTTGGTTAAAAGCATCAGAAATTTCTACCATTTTCTACTTAGGGACCTCAGTGTCACAGAAGCAGGAAAGCTCATACCGACTCAAGTACATGTGCGTCAGGTTCCATTATGCTGTTATTTGCTGCTTTCTATGCCATCTATAGGTGTCACTAAAAAGTGTTGATGCACAACCATCCAGAATATACCACCTTCTACCCCATGCTGGTTGACAACCCCTTTTTTTATGCATTTCTTATTAACTAATCACCTGGGGAGACTGTGGTATCCGCATCTCTGATTGGACCCCTTGTACCTAATGAGATGCCAGAACCATGGTTGGGCATTTGCATCGTTTAATAACTGGATTCCGTTACCACAGCTGCCTGTCATCTGTCAGTGAGGTGGTTTGTGCCCTTTTGCCCCACAACTTTATGCCATGAAATGCATAAATAAGTTCTGTGAGCACAGCATTAATCACAGTCTGGGGAGGCAGAGAACATGTAATGCCCCGTGTTACCATGGAGGAAGAGGCAACACTTCTGGTGGCATA
This sequence comes from Brachyhypopomus gauderio, assembly GCF_052324685.1. NCBI lineage: Eukaryota > Metazoa > Chordata > Actinopteri > Gymnotiformes > Hypopomidae > Brachyhypopomus > Brachyhypopomus gauderio. Next base: position 9,489,743 of record NC_135224.1, read on the forward strand.
AATCAGCGAAATGCTTTGCAGTTTAATATTTAAATAGTAGAAAAAAAAAACTGGAAAGAGCTTCTAATTATTGGTACACAGAGGTATATCTGCAAGTGGCATGACTATGAAGCCCCCTCCCTCCCCCAAACACAATCTCCATTTCTTTCTGAAGAGGTTTTAGGAGCGAGGTACTTTAATTATTTATACCAATCTATTACAGCAGGAGGGTACTAACATGCACCCAACACGATAAATCTAATACTCACCCCATCAGATGTCACGCTCAGACTTTATTCTTTTGGATATCCCTTTGTGTCAAGTCGCGTTAGTCTGGGAACAGAGAGAAGTGAGCTGAATCCTGAGCAGATCATATCCTACACACACACACACACCCACACACCATTGTACCTTGTATGCAGGCAATAATCGAGCAATACATTTCTAAGTTGTTTCTCATTTACACCCTACACTATAGACCTTTTGTGAAATGTTTCCCACACCAACAGAGCACTGACACACATGCCACTCCATCATGGCCTGATGGACTGCAGAATTCATTACCCAACCTAGTGCTCTTCGCAGAGGTCTCGGGCTCACAAATTTGACCAATCACTGCAGTTTTTCCTGATAAAATGGCCCAATCAAATAAGGATTTATATTTTTCTGTACTGCTGCTTTGGACAATGGTTTAATCAGACCACATGCAACCAAACCTTTTGGCTCTGGTGGGAATGTTCTTGTGTGAAGCACGTGATTGACAGGCTAAACACTGGCGATGGAACTTTCATTTCCTAGACATAACAAAAGTAATCAGTTTTTGCCACAGGTACTTGAACACGGTGCTACAGGCAACCCAGCGTGCTGGCACTGATTTAGCATGCAACAAACATATAAGAAATAATTACAAATGTTTGAATACGCAAAAACCACTGTTTTAGCATTTCAGCTAAATGCAAATGTAATTAGCAAAATCTGGGAAAAGCTCAAAAGTAAATTTTCGATATGATGTAGAAACACTGCATGACAAACTGGGTGTGTCGCGTAACCACGTAGCGGTAGGACGTACATCACGTTTTCACGAAACATGAGAAGGAAACGTGAGAAGCGCCTGTGCCGCCACGTTTTGTTGCTCCTTAAATTTTCTTTGTTTCACATTCAGTCTTCCATGGCCTAACAACTTAAAAGTCTCTGCGAAATGGAAATGCCTCGCTATCAGAGGTGCTGGCTCCACCCCCTGGGAGGAAGGATCGCACATGTGAGCAGATCATATTTGATTAGGGCGGCAGCTTTTAAAAGATGCCTGTGGTGACTCCATAGAAACAAACAGTGGTTTGGACTCCCCAGGGAAGACTGTTATCTCTCCCCCCTCTTTCTTTCTTTCTTTTTCTCTCACACTCTCCTTCTCTTTCACAGTCTCTCTTCCCCTGCCCCCCCACCCCCACCCCTCCCTGAGGGAGGTTATTTTATCTTCAGCTGCCGTTAACTTTGGGGTTTTAAACACTCCGCCTGCCGAGCCGTTGTTCTTTGTCACGGAGAAAGAGAGGTATCTTTTGACGGCCTCCTCTGGAAAAAAAAAGTGTAAGAAAGAAAATAAAAACTAGAAGCAAAGAGAAAGAAGGCTATACCAAAAATGACTTCATCTGGTATTCACCGGAGATAGAATTTTAATTTTAATAACAGCCTTACAATACAAACTCCCTGCCAGTCACTGTTCACTGTGAATTTACATATAAAGTGTCTGATAAGCATATTTATGTGTTGCCCGTGCGAGTTTGCACATTATGATGCTAAACATGAAAGAAATGTGAAGCGATGTGTTGCTGGATATCTTCTTTAAAAGAAAAAAAGGGGGTGGGGGGGACAAAAGGCTGAAGCATATGGGGTCGGGATGTGGGGAGCGGGAGGAGAGAGGAGGTGCGGAGAGGGAGGAGAGAAGAGAGAAGGTGCCGCCGTGTCAGGAGGATTTACGGCGCAGGTGCGGAGGCCATCAATCACGCGCGCTCGCGCCCAGGCCATCGCGCCGTCTCGCTGCCATTTGTACGGCTGTCCACGCAAATTGATCCTTAACAAGGCGCCCCCCACCAACTGCTGTCCCAAGGGGTGACCGACCTCCTGACAGCCCCTCCAGCTGCGAGTTCGTTTATCCTCACGTGGAGGGGATATCACGCGCTGTGTTTGCTAATCGTTGCTACCAGCAAGCTTCGTTTAATCAACAATATCAGGTAAAGGCTGATGTACCTTTTGCACATCTGTAAATGCTGTAATACCAGAGGGGTTTTAGATTCTGGTGTGGTGAGCTGCACCAGCGCCCTGCCCTGCCACTCATTTGCATATCCAGGATCCTCTGTGGAAGTGTTCAGTTAGCTTTGTTTACACACAGCTCCAGGTCGACCCCCCCAGTTATGAACCATCCTCTGCCCTGTACTGCAGTGGTTTTAGTTCTCTAATGTAAACTTTGTGTCGGGGGGTAACCATGTTCCGTTCATCGCACGTTTTGGTTTGGCAGAATTGGTCGTTGCTATGGAAAAAGCTTCCTCCTGCTTCTCAGTCCCTCTGAGTGATTGCTCGACCACCACATGCTGCAGTATTATGGGATGCACGGACAGAGTGATTTGGCCAGGCTGGATGTGTTCTTGTGTAGGCCATGTGCTCCTGTGCCAGGAGCATGTGTCTGGATACACTGGGAATCCCAGCACACTGATGGCACTTTAACCTAAATCCCAATGACGGGGCACAAATCTGAACTGGCAGGCAGTATTTTCACAGGTCCATTGTTGCAGTGTGTTTATCAGGAGTGGGGCGACCTTAACCTGCAGATCTAGAGTAAATGCCCCTGCACATAAAGATGACTGAGATTTAGTTGTGCCCCTATAAAGTGTAAAACAAAGTGTCCACACAGAATACATTTAGCTGCGAAATAGGAGACAAGAAATATTAAGATAAAATGACAAATGTAAGTAATTATGTTGTGTCGCTGATAGTTATTTTGGTAATATTCAATTAAGTTTATTGTCCTTCACAATGCGCATGTGTAAATGATAAAAGGGTGTGGTATGAAAAATACACAGACAGAATAAAATGAAAAGAAATGAAAGACATATAGAGACTAAATGCAACATATATAAAACCCTAATATCAGTGTTAGTAAAGTTTAGATTTACATTGGATTTGTCAAATGGATTTGTAAACATTATTTGGATGCACAAAAAAAGTTCTGCACTGTACATGGGTCAGATTCAGCTGTTGAGTATAATAAATGGCGATGAGGAGGATCATGTAAGCTGTTTAACGGAACAAGTGCATCTGCTCTCCTCCTCTGTGGTGGCTTCAGCAAAATACAAGTTGACCAAAGGACTGTAGATCATGTAATTTATTGATGCAAAAGGCTTTACTGTTTTCAGCAAAAACCTTATGAATGGAAAACGTTTCCATTTCATTATCGAGAGTATTTTTTGCGTAATACAGCTCATGAAATCAGCATAGTCCATTTCCTAAAGCAGCATGATTAAGAAAGTGGTTTCTTTGCCAAAGAATTAAGCACTGGTTGTTGTTGTTATTAGGGTTCACACACACATAGTGTGGGAACCCTATTGTAATTGTTAGCGTTTTTCTTATTATTATTATTCTTTTGCCCATTTTGCTGTCTATAAATGATACTGCAGCCTAAACCGTAAGGCCTAGACACACCAAACTTGCCAAACTTGTTCTCTAGGTCAAAAGGACCACACTCACTTATAGGGACCCACATCGGCCTGATGGTGGCGCTATAGCACACTATGTGACATTTTGGCCCATATCTCCCATACCATAAGTCATAGAAACAAAATTCCACTTCCTATGCATTCCTTGGCTCAATTCAATAGGACATTTCATATACAACTATGAAGCTCCGCCTACTTAGATTTTTTGCTAATTTGCATAATATGCAAAACCTACTTTTGCCTACTACTCCTTGGTTTTTCATCTGATCACCACAATCTTGGTATCAAACTACTCAGAAGAATCTCATTATCAAAACCAACATTGTGACATTTCCATACAGCCTGGCTGTCACATGTCAATCAATAGCTCTGAGGCGTGGCCAAATTTACTTCAGCAGCTATATCTCAACAATGCTTTGACCAATCTTCATGAAAATTTATCAGTTGTTAGGACACATGACTCGGAGGTCACAGGTCAAAGCAGGCCACGATTGTCCAATAGGGGGCGCTATAACATGGGAAAAACTGTTTCTCAGAAACCATTAGTCACATCAAGCCAAAACTTTACAGGCATCATCATGGGGTCAAGTGGTATCAAGACACACAATGATGACCTCATCACTCAAAAAACATGGCCGCCATAAGCCAATTAATTTTAATTTTAATTAATTGGCCATTTGACCTACTTACCATAGGTACATACACATGAAACTGACATGGTATGTTCATGTACACACCCTCTAAGACATACCCATGTTGGAAGGGAATTGCACCACTAGGTGGCGCTATACTAGAAAATCCAGAATTTCTCCTACATATTTTCACTTATCAAGTAATGCTTGCACTCATATGATTGTATGCAGAATTCCTAGCAACTTTGTAATTACATGTGCTTTGCAAAAATGTACCACTTTTTCACTATTATCAAATATAACTTGCCATTTTCATACTAGTCCTAGCATTTTAACTCCATCACCTTAAATCACACCTTGTAATACTCAGCAGACTCTGAAATGCTAAGATTAGCGAAAAAATCCTAAGTTTTTGACAAATTAATATTTTTCATATGCATCACAATGCTACCATCATAACACATCAAATTCCCAGTTCAATAACTACGCCATAGTATGTCTGATTGTTATGGAAATTGAAATCCACATTCACATGACCATTGTGGTGCGATGTGCCAATTTTGAGCCAAATCCGTCCACAAACAGCTCTACAGTGAATATTTTCATTTTCCATACAAAGCAGTGGAGGGAGGCATACACAGCTGCTAAGCCACACACGCACGTGCCTTTCTCACACACTCTGCCCCCCCCTCCTCCACTCCCCTCACACTCCCCCATGCTTCCAACACTTTACAACCCATGGGCTCTACCTCCCCCCCTCTCTTTCACATGCACTTACAAAAACACAGGCCTCTGTAGCTTTCACACTGCCCTTGCCATACCTACCCATTTCGCTATGAGTAACCCAGATACAAACACACAAACTGACGTTTAGCTTCTGTTTTTGAAAACACACTCTCTCTCTCTCTCACACACACACACACACACACACACACACCTACTTATAGGTTTAACATACACACTGCCCTAGCCATGTATACCCATTACTCTTTGACTAAAACACACACACACACACACACACACACACACACACACACACACACACACACTCACACATACACACACACACACACACACTTCTACCTAAATGTATGTATAGTTTGTATGCATATTTATAGTATATGTATAGTATATGTCAGTCATGCCAGCAATGTCAGTCGTATCAGTCATATCAGGCATGCCATGCCAGTCATTTCAGTCCAGTCATATCAGTCATGTCAGTCATATAAGTCAAATAATCAAATCATTACAGTCATGCCAGTTATGTCAGTCAAATCAGTCATGTTAGTCCACATTCATACTTTGAATACACGGACAGTCATGTTAGGCATGCAAGGTGTGCAAGGAGTGAATTAACAAAGCATAGTCTCTGGCTCCCTCAATCTCTCTCTGTCAGTAATATACAGGCCCAATTATGTATAGACACATGCAGGCCTTCCTATACTGTTCACATAGATGCAGCCCTAGCCAGATGTGCTATTTCTGTGTCTCATTTTCTGACACAAGCAGATGTCAGTCATGTCAGTCCAGTCATGTCAGACATAAGTCGTGTCAGTCATATCAGTCATGTCATGCCAGTCATGTCACTCATATCAGTCATGCTAGTCATGTCACTCATTCCAGTCATGCCAGTTGTCAGTCATATCAGTCATGTTATTTTTGTTCATCATGCCAGTGAAGTCATTCCAGTCATATCAGTTATGTCAGTCATGCCAGTCATGTCAGTCATGTTATGGCAGGCTTTGCAGACTACGTTCATACTTTGAATACACGGACAGTCATGTTAGGCGTGCAAGGAGTGAATTAACAAAGCATAGTCTCTGGCTCCCTGAATCTCTGTCGGTAATATACAGGCCCAAACATGTATAGACACCTGCAGGCCTTCCTATATTGTTCACATAGATGCAGCCCTAGCCAGATGTGCTATTTCTGTGTCTCCCTTTCTGACACACGCAGATGTCATCACAAACTATCTGTAGAGTACACACTGGCCAAACCCAAACAGCTTCTTTTCACTTTTATTTTCCAATATCTTTCACACTGTAGGGCCTAGAAACAAAATTCTACTTCTATTGTATTCCTTGGCTCAAGCCAAGATGTACTGCTTACATCAAAAAACATACAAACACACATACACACAATGCTAATCACAGCATGTGATTTACTTCTGATCTGAATCATTTTGCCAATTTTTTGGGCTTTTTTGAATTTTCGTGTGTGAACCCGCAATTGCCGCTTGCGGCTATATTTATTATTATTATTATTATTATTATTATTATTAAGCCCCTGATCAGTATAGTTATTGCCCTACTGCTTTATGCTAATGAGGGTCTTTTAAAAGTTTAACTTAATATTATCGCTTCATTTCCAGAGGGGAAATCAAAGCCTGGGGAACATTTACACTCATTCCATTGACAGGAATGACCAAGAATAGGAACGTGACAGAAATGAAATGACTCATTCAGTGAATGTGTGAGATACACACTGCAGGGAAAGATGATTAGCGTTCCATTAGTAATACTCTTACAATGCTAGATTGCTCAGGTTTAACTGTTAATCCCCATTTTTTTCAATTTTGAGGCCTCAAATATTACACAAAATCATTAAATGTTCCTAATAAGTCATAATTATACACAGGATGAGATGTCAAATATCCTCCACCAAACCATTAGGATTTCACAGCCTCCTCACTTCATCTACTCTTCTCAGAGGTCATCAGGGAAGCCCCTCCCTTCATTAAGCCCCTCCCTTCATTAAGCACACATACAACAGATGATTTCAGGTTCAATATAGCAAAAGAGAGTGTGCTGCCAGACTTGGCAGGACATCTTCCAGACCTGTCTTGGCTTAGCAGGACGTCCTCCAGACCTGTCTGGGCCATTTCTGCTCCCATACCCATCCTCCCTTCTGTAATTATACACAGGATAAGATGTCAAATACCCTGTGCTAAGTCATTAAGGCTTCACATAGGGCCCAACCCCCTGACTCCACTCGTAATCAACACCTTTAACTACCTCACTAGCTCTTCCGTAGCTTCAGATTTAGCATATGGGGCGTGTTTGTGCTGGATGTTGGCTCAGTCCTTACTCGCCTGCTTTATTTCTGGAAACTACTCATACTTTCCAGTAGGGCTGTAGCAACAGTTTATCAGGGTTTCAGTTCAATCGCTTGATTATATTTTTAAGAAGTTTTGGTGTACGAGGTTCTTTTTCTTTGCCGCGCAACACTACACTCGCCAAATGTTGAAACGTTTTTATGATGAGGAATTCATTAAGAGGAAACATGTCTCATGTTATTCATCGATTTTTGGTAAAATATGAGAAGAATACACATTTAATTTGGAAACACTGTATTAGTTGGAAATGCAGTACCTTAAGTTATTTTTGATGCTAATGAACATCAGATTGTATAAAACTGTGAAAGTATACAAATTTTAATTTGGTTGATCTAGCTAGGTGAACTAGCTATTGGCCCATAATGAGATCATTGTTTTGAAGATTAATTTCTTTAAATTATGTTAGACCAGGTGTGTAATATAAACTCATGTTAAGTGATTTTCAGATAGGAAAGGATGGAAGCAACACAGAAACTCCTTTGCATATAAATGTATATAAGATCTAAATTCATTTATGGCACTGTATATTCCTAACCATTTTCATTGATGTGAATGTGTGCGCACAATAATACAATCAACATAGACACAACAAAGTTAATTTCGACTATTTCAAATTGTAGGCACCACCCAAGAACTTCATCTGACAAATAGCCTGTGTTTTATTTATTTATTTTTTAGTTACTTTTGTTTTTTATGTACTTGATCAGGCCACAAGCCAGTTGCTTAGTGAGTTTTCACACATAATTTTGAGAAATGATGGCGCTTTTCACCAAGACTATTGGAATGACGTCCGCAGTGGTAACATAGTACTATAAATAGAATGGCAATCATTCAAACAGTCTTGGTTTTGGGGAAGACAAACGAGTCCACGTTTACACAGAACAAAGGCTGCTATTGAAGCATTACTGTGCCATCTCAGATTGCTGTTTGATTGCCCTGTGGTTCTGCTGATGGATTCACAATCTTGTCATTGAGGTAGCCATTTCCTGAATGATGCCAATGAAACTTTTAAGCCACACTCTCCTCTTGAAACCGTAATTTGGCCCAAACTGCATTGCGTCTCCTTTTATGTACCATTTTTTTTTTTATTGATTTATCTTTTTTTTTCTTAAATGCTTGTCGTTGTGAGTTTCCACCCAATATATTCATCTCCCTATTAGCTGTGGTTGTGATGGCAAAGGTTAAAAACACACCTTCTTCAGAACAGGAGCGTCTTTTTGAGCTGCTGTTCAGTGTAGTGCTGAATGCCTAAGTCTGATAGGCTCCAACTGACACTGAGAGCACGCTTCCTACCCAAAGACCATGCAGGAACTCCTGCCCATGGATTGCTGTTGCTGTTGTGATGGGTGATAGGACACACAATGGTGCCAATTAGTGCACCACTAATTTCTTTAAATTGTATTTCAAAGTGCTCATTGATAACTTTTTTTTCCATGTCGATAATGTTAGTCAATTCATCCAGGCAGCATTGTTTTCTAAAGACCTGTGTGCGATTTTCAGTGCTTTCAAAAAGCTTCTTAGAAGGGCTTCTCCAGTAATTACTCCAACACTTCTGATTTTATTTAAGTAGAAATCCTGTATATGTGGCAGAGATGTGGATCTATGCAAAGTAATAGTGGAGAAGACAGCACAACCTTCAGAGAGGAGTGGTTGAAATTAAGCTAATTGACCTTAAACATGAAATGTAAACCAATTAACAAAAAGAGCATTACTCATTAAAGTTATTTAACTAAACCCAATATTGATGTGACCTGACATTTTGCTAGTTTTCTTCTTTTTTCCCCCCTCATAAACTTTCCACAAGGCTGTGTTATGAGGCAGGTGTTGGAATGTTCAGGACAGCGACTTTGGAAAAGCCACAAATTTCTTTTTTTTTTTTTTTTTTAGTTTATCTTTGCTGCTAGAAAGTTTGGATGGACAGGAGAATCAAATATGATATGGATTCGCTTGCAGTTTAATGAATGGCCGCTGCAAAGAGTTTGCACAGAGTCACATAGTGTCATCCAGCACTCCCCTCCCCCAGCTGTTCAGTGTCGGCGAGGAAAGGTAAGAGGGAAAGGGACAGATTGGCAAGCAGGATCTATAGGGAGCGAGAATACACTGTGTTCCTGTGTGTGGGGATAGAGAGAGAGAGAGAAAGAGACTAGTGGCCTGATTTTCTGACTCCTGTTTTGCGTCTCCTGTTACTTGAATAGAGAAAAGTGAGTTGTGTGGAGTAGTTGAGCTTCACGGATGCTGTACTTAGACTCCCCATTAATTGTAAGTTGTCTCATGCTTTCTGTATGGCAGGGGACAATTTTAGCTTTTTTTAACCATAGTTTCCCTAATTGAGGAAAAAGTACCCGGTTAAACACTTTTTCTACCTGTCTTCACAGTGTGGCCAAGTTACTTGTGCTTTCTTATAAGAGGTCTTTCTGTTTTTTTTTTATACTGTTTTAATTTAAATGTACAATTATATTTATCCATTTGCCAGACATTTTTATCTAATTCAGTTTACAACAGAAGTAAACATGCAGCACAAACATTGCACTGATACAGAATCCAACATTTGTATTTGGACCATAAATCCAAGTTTACAATAATTAGTCAGATAAACATGCACAATAGTTCAAAGAAATAAACTAAATACTAAACATTGAGAGGGGGGTTAGGCCCTGTTAGCGATTAAGTGATTAAAGTGCTATATGAGATAATGCACACTAAAATGTATCAGTATTGCAAACACAAAATTGGAAAGGCAGCACAAATGGATGACTGTCTGGGGGAAATGCCAGAAGATGCTACTTCTGTTTGTATATAATTATGATAAAGATGCATTACAGTGTATTTTGGGAAACTAGCATTATGTAACGTACTCTGAAAGTTGTACTAAAACTTTTATTATGAAGGAACTCTACCAGGCCCCATTTTCTAAGAAATTGGAACAGATTCATTTTTATATGTGTTTACTTGCACATTATCAGGATGATCTTTTCCCTTCATACATTCTTATTTTGCTATTTCAATTTGGAGGAACCTATTTTAAAAATAGAATTGGACAATTTTAATGAGCCAACCAGTTTTAACAGAATTATGTGATATATTGTTAACAGTAACATTATTATTTTGTCCTAAACTAAAAGCAGGTGATAATAATAATTATGTTCTGTGCTTTAAACATATCCTGCTTTTAAACCTTTACCATTTTTACTTATTCATAAAAGTGCATATTATTTTTCCCCCATAAGGTTAGCTCACATGAGATTAAAAAAATCAAATTGCTTTTTTAACAATGTACCAGTTTGTTCCTTAGAGTGGTCCACCACATGGAGGCAACCACATTGAAAGTGGATTGAGCACAGAATCTCAAACATCCAGACCACTAGGTGTCAGTATAATGGCTGTTTCATACTGTAAAGAGGAAACGCTGGAAAAGCGACTTATCATTCCTTTAAACCTTGCTTCTCACCAGATCAGTCTAATCTCCCTTTAGCCAGTCTAAAACCTTCATAGCCATTCAGAACATTTTCTAGCCATTTTCTTTGAACAGTTCTTGCTGATCTAGTGTTTAGTCTTTCCTTGTTCCCGTCCTGCTCCACCCCCAGTTCCCTGTTTATTCTGAGACATGTCTGTGTATGACCCACTGTCGCCTGATCCTGATTACAGCTGTCATTAAACAGGCACTCTGTGTTCATTCCTGGCTGTCGAGATTCCTCTTTTCAGTAAAATGGGCCAAAGTTCACTGAATATTTTGGTGATTTGTGTGATGAATTGGCTTGTTAAGTCTTGAATCTCACAGGCTTTCACATTGTTTTGCTGCACTGATTGAGCCTGGCATTGATTTATAAAGTGCTGCATAATAACCCCCCCCCCCCCCCCCCCCCACACACACACACACACACCCCATATAGCAGATGTTATTTGCATAGCATACTTTTAGAATTCATTTTCACATTACAAATAGGCATATTACAGTTATGCTGGTTTGATTGATAAAATGTTTTAGGCCACATACATATTCCTTGGCTTTAACTATAAAATCATTAAGTGGTATGTTGGACTGAGTCAGGATTGGAACCTGTCTTGGCTCTGCATGAAATATAAACTGGTGATGGCATCAACATTCATCTTTGCCGTTTGAAAATCATCAGTAATCACCCCTTTTTAATAAGTAGAAAGCAGAAGTTGCTTTTCAAATATTTGCATATTAGAAAATATAAAATGTAGGAAAAAGTGTTCAGTGAAATTAAAAATCTTCCAATCAGATTCCTCAAACTAGTCACCTTTTATACTAATAAACTGTTCAGTAGTGAGTAATTTGGAACTTTCAGCAAAATAAAATCTACTGCCTTCCCAAACTTTTAACTGACTTGGCTTCAGAAGCTATGCAGAGCAGGATATTGGACTAATCTATAAGAAGAAAAGCCTCCATTTCTCAGAGGGATAAAAGAGGAGGGAATTAACTTCACACTTTGTGCTCCAGAACTTCCCATAAAGGTTCAATGATGTTTAGATGTGGTGATTGTGGAGTCTGGGGGAGGTTTTCGACTTCATCCTGGAGTTCATGAAACTGCTTTTGAATTTGTTTAGCTGTGGTTGGGGGTTGGGTTGAGGTGCACCATCTTGGATTCTGGCAACATCATGAGGGAGCTGTATTTGCACCATAGGGTGTACCTGGTCCTGTAAAATGGCCTCATATTCCTCGGCCGTTATACGACCATGCAGAGCAATTGTTGGACCAAACGACTCCTACGAGATGGTTGATCATACCATTATGGATCCAAAATCATGTATAACAGTTGGCAAAAGACATTGTGGACCGAAGGCACTCTTGGATTGCTCCAAACGAAAACACATCCAGATGTAGAGAACAGGGCAATAGACAGCATATGACGTTTTTGCTATTGCTCAAGGGTCCAGCTCTAGTGCTCCTTACAGCTGATTATGTATCTCCGTGTATTTGCCTCGGATACAAATGGGCCCTGAATGGAAGCTCTTGTGATAAATTCCAGATTTATGAAGCTGATGGTATGTTGTTTTTTCTGAGGCCAGCTCACAGAGGTACTGATTCAATGCTACAGTCGTATTGTAGATTGTAGTTTCACTGTGTTTAGAAACTAGCAATAGTGACTTGGAAACCAATGGTGACTTGCAGTCAGTGGGGACTTGTCTCTCTTTGCAGATATGTCAGTTTAAAGTATTTTCCCATGATTTATCAAGTCTGGATCCCTGGTAGTCATTTTAGATGATGATCTTGGCCAGATGGAATGCCTTTTTCATATAGACATGTACACGTACTGTACCATGAAATGCTTGTCTTTTCATGATCACTCTGGGCCAGACCTAGGGTCATTTTACAGCATCTATCCCTTTAAAACTATTAGTTGCCTCACAATGATATATAAAAACTTGCATACCAGAATGATGGTTGTATCCGTTTTATAACTGTCACAAACTGCTAACTAGCCAACCTGGGTAGTTGCCTTTGGAATTCTGATTCAGTCAAATATATATTTTTGTTTTCATTATATTTATCATCCCAATTACAGAGAGGGGGTGCAAAGAATTTGGCACCTTTTGTGAAAACTAAAAAGGCTTTTAACTCTGAAAAGTCAAACCCTGCAAATTGGCTTCATACTAACTGAAATGTGATATTTGAAAGTACATAGCTTTGTGAGCAACATCACATGCTGCCTTTACTTTAAGCCAAGAGTGGTTGAGCTGTGACCGAGGGAGTGAACTCTGGGAGGGAGCAAGAGCTTTCGGTACGGTGGCTTAGCACCGCCTTTGGCAGCGAGTGGCTTCCCTCCCTCCCCCCATCAGCAGTACAGAGCGTTTATTAGCACACTGCATCAGTCTCCTCCAGCCCCTCTGCCACCCAAAGGCTTTCTGCTGAATTCTGGGGCTTCGTGGCATATTGAAGGAGCTGGTACTTTACAAAGCCTCGATATGTTTAAAATTAATTTCACAGCATGTGATGCATTTTCATCCTGATGTGTATAATGGATGGTAAACTTCGCCACCATTCACTGTTATAATAACTGTGCGGTATGTTTATATGTGTTAACATTCTCTCTCTTTAGCGTACCAGTATGTTATCTCTTGTGCAAACATCACTTCCTGAAGATAAAGTATCAAGCCCTTTTTTTACATGGAGGCATGGAATAAGGGCATTACTATTTCATAAGCCAGGTGGTTTACCCTGTCACCTCTCGTCTCTGTCTGGGCTGAGCATTTACTCAGGGGAGGGGGGGGGGTGGTTTGAAGAGAGACACAGAGAGAGATATCAATTTGGATTTATCAGTCAGAGACGCCTAAAGAACTGAGCCAGATAAATACCTCCACTAAGACTGATATGGAAGATAAGACTCTAATCCCACAAATGAGATTGTCTTATGCTGATTGAAACAAGTAAACGCCACTCCGAAAATGGCTGCATTTGCGAGCTCCGTTCTCTTTTCCATGTGTAATGAATTTTAATATATCTCAAGTTCCTCTGCTTGCCAATCGTCGTTTTGCAAATGACATTAACCTTAGGTCCCAGGCAGGTGCCACAGCCGGAGCCTCGACAAACTTTCCTCACGACCTGACAGCGCAGCGTCACCCAAAATAAAACTCTTCCCCGTAGTGCAGTTGGAGACAGCAGCCATGACTAAGCTCACACTCCCCCGTAGTTATAGCAGACTCGGAATCAAAAAACTCCCATCTGCCCTGCAGTAGCTTCCGCCATCCTCGGTTACAGTGGAGTCCAGCTTTTTGGTCTGCATGCAACATGTATGGGCTCAGGGAGATTGGAACACCCCCCCCCCTCTCTGTCTCACATTCCAAGAGCACTGAGTAAATCTATTTATATTTCAGTTGCTATACTTAGCCTGTGCCTAATACTTCTACCATAGGAAAGGTGCTTATTTCACTTATGTTCCTATAGGGAGATTTGGTAAAAGTTCTATACCAGACGTTCCCAGCTGCCTGTCAACCAATTATATACCCACCCACATAAACAGCTCAATGTGCAGTATGCTTTAAACCTAGAATATAATGTTCTAGTGCATCAGTATAGAACCTGAAATTAGCACTGAAATGAGCTCGGCCTTCACCCACTCCCCTGGCTTTATTTACACCTCCACACTAGTTCCACCTTCCGTCGCCGTAGCTCATCGACACGTTGACAGCCCATGATCTAATTACCAATGATCGGTAACGAGCAGTGACCGTAAATATTCAAATGAGCCGTCTTTTGCCTTGCCGCTAAGAAGCCGGTGATTTGTTCCTATAGCTCCGGAGCCATCCCATACTGCGTGAGTGCCCGGTGGTCCCGCAATTCACGGCCTCCAATCTGCGGAGCTCCATTTTCGACAAAGTGCTCCATTTACCGTTGTGCGTTTAGTGCGGTGCGTTATGAGGCACCCCATCCTTTGCCTCCGGATTACGCACTCAATCATCAACATCAGTGTCAGTTAAATAGTTGTTTTATGGTGATCTTAATTGAACTGCTTCCACCACACAACAATTTAAGGCCCCGTTCATCTATTACAGGAGAGAATGCGGGGAGCACCGCGGCATATATGCCTACAAATCAGAACAAACAGTGTACCGCGAAACTCCACGGAGAGGTGAGCGTCATCGTTACATTGCCAGATCATTATAATCATTCAGACATTGTGTTGTGTCTTCAGCCATGTGTGGTAAATGTCTCGATACGCAGACACAGGCAGGGTTGAAATGTGGAAGACTTGTCATGAATCCATCCTTACCCTGCGCAATTTCAAGCCACAGCTATTCTTCTCAATCCTACAGGCCGGTAACTTTTTAACTTGGCTTTCTTTATTCTTTTATTTTGTGCGTCTGTCTTCATTTGAGGGATCAAAAAGCCCCATGTGGAAAACGTAACTCTGGAAGTAAAAGTTGTAGTCAAATTTATAAACATATTAACTCAAGCCTTGATTATTTACCGAATACTTGAATAGTTCATTACCTCATTAGCGTGCCAAACGGTGTCTCACCACTTGGGCGTCATCTTTTCTCTCACATCTCTTCAAATCGTGTTTAACAAATAAAATATTTTGCTTTTTTGCATATTCTTTCACTATCATCCAGGGAAGGATACTTTTCCAGGCTGCTGTACTTTAACAAGTTTGCTGCACTTGAGTATTTTATCATCGCTTTTGCCTTTTTTTTTGGTCGACGTGCTAAAATGATAGTAGTAATAGCCTTTTTATTTCATTGTCCCTTTAATTCCTTCTTTATCTCTGCGGAGCTTAATAAAGCCTTTCTGACTTGCTGTCGAGAACTAAAACAAACAAAGCTTGCCGGACCTGATGGAGCGGTCCAATTTGGGCCCATCTTAATGGAATCTGTAATAAGCGTTGGGCTGGGCAACGATGGAACGCAACTGTATCTCTCGATAACACTCCGAGCTCTGAGCTGTCGTGACCCAGTCTGATGTATCTGCCCTGATGGGGTCTGACTCCGCTTAGAGACTCGAGGACAGGGTAGCTGGACCAGGTAAACAGCGGCTGGGTTTGTCCACCCTTTCGCGCGAATTCCAAACCTGTACGTTGGCCAGTTTCATAAATCAGTTGTAAAACTTAAATGGCCGTCATTAACCACCTTGTATCTGTGGTCCATCTAGCTGTATCTAAATTGGTTTTATATATTTAAGAAGCAAAGTAATTTCTAGTGCAGGATTATACTTAACTAGTTTTGTTTGGCTATTTAAAACTCTGGACCTAGTTTCAGTCTAGCCTGTCTGAAAATAACTTATGCATAGGGGAGGGGTGGGGCAGGCATGTGTAAAAACAAGAGTTTCTTCTACTTTCAAGACTTATGTTTAGCTGACCCGCTCATTCTTCCTGCTCCCAGTCCATGGTGACAGTTTGATACTGTCACTTCCTTGTATTTCCCTATGCACTACTGAGTAAACTAAGTTTAATTTCACGGGCACCTGTTCCGGCATGTTTGGATGGGAGAAACAGGCAGATGAGAGAGCTTATATAACCACTGGGGGCCAGCCAGAAAATCCTAGGAAGCAGAAAATGTCCTGCACAAGCCTGTTCGCAAGGCCCGGGCTTTGATTGCATGTTTGCGGTATAATACACGGTGTTGGTGCTGCGCACAGTCCAGGAAGTGGAGGAGGTCGGCAAGTCGGTCAAGTATCTGTTCACCGTCCTGGGCTGTTTAATGTACAGACCTACACCAGAAGATAAAGCAAACAGAAGTACAGCCGTGTTCTTGCTGGCTGATTTACTTTCTTGCTCTCCAGGGAAAGTGTGAATGTAGAATGGTAACATGCGTGGATGTACGAGCGTGTTTCTGTGTGTGTGTGGAGGAGGTTAAACAACGTGGAAAAAGATGAAAGAGAAACGAATAGTGCTTGCGTGTGTCTCGGCCCTGAGTGTACTTTTATTCCTTACTAGAATGAGAAATCTGATGCCACCATTACTTCATCAGTCCAACCATAGCAAGGCCTACGCGCCCATATGCAGGCTGAGTAAGCTTTTAGCCCCCTGAGTAACGAAAGAGATGAGATGATAATGAATTTTGCCGCTCAGGACTTTACGAGTTGGACCGTTAAATAACAGGTGGCGGCCAGTAACGTGCTTTTGTTTGTTTACATTGGTTTAAAACTGCTTACTGGTGCCATGAAAGGCACCGAGCCAGTGATCATGTAGGAGCCAGTTGAGCCATTTAGCTTTTCACATCCGTGACGATCAGCACGTCGGTTGTCATGTACAGTTATCGTAAACACCTCAACACGACTCCGCTTGCTGCTCTCGCGGGTTCTCCCCAGGCTCGGTCTCCCACTCGCCGACACCAGGAAGCGTCGTTTACGCTAAGCTAACTCCGCTAGCTCGTCTCCTCAGGCCGCCGCCTGTGACGTCTTTCGCGCCTCCCCTCCTCCCTTCATCTTCTCTATTTCTCTGGCTGGCATACGCTCAGTTAGTCACTGCAGATGTTGCAGTAATGATGCAGAAGACTCGCACACAATCAGACAGAATGGGAGAGTGAGCCAGGCGAAATTAGTCAAAATTACTTTGTCATTAGCCCCCTCATTGCTCCTGTAAGTAGTCTGTGTTTCCCCACAATTAGGCGAGAGGCACGCATGTGGAGTAATGTTGCACACACCCCCCCCCCCTTCCTCACACAACCCCCCCCACCCCCACCCACCACCCCGCCTCAACCTTGTGACTTTTGCTGATGTTGAAAATGACTCCATCAACAGACGTGTTCTACCGTTGAGAAAGCGCTATTTCTTTTTTACTTTCTCCCTTCCCCCCCCCCCCCCCCCCCCCCCCCCTTTTCTCTCTGCTTAGTTAGTCACAGAGGACGCTAATTGCTGAATAGGCAAGATGTCACTGAGATGACGCACAGCTGAGCACCAAATACGCTCGTTCTCCCTCTCCCTGCTCCCTACCTCGTCAAGTCTACTGGGAGCTAATTATTGAGTAGTGGCTGATTAGCGATGTTCACACCCCCCCCCCCCCCCCCACCCTCCTTTTTAAAGATTATATTATTATTATTTTATTTGTATCAGACTCTCTACTTTGTGCTGAGCTGACCAGTGTCTGAAGAGGCTTTGGACATCTTTGCCAACTTGAAATATTGAAACATCAGCGTGCAAACATATATGTTGGTCATTATGCATATTACTCTGTACATTTTTAGCCTTGCATTAACACCCTGTGTAAGTTTGCACTGTAAATGGTTTTTTTCCATTTGTTCTGCCCCATAGTGGAAATGAGTGCATCACATTTAATGTGTGAACAAACTTAACAAATTAAATGCAGTCTTCAGTATAAGTTATGCATTAGGTCAGAAAGTTTAAACTCACTTGTTGGAGACATTATACTCTATTCTGTTTCCCAGTGCGAGTTTAAAGCAGGTTGGTGCATATAGGCTGCAAATGGAGACCTGCAATCCTAGATTAGTTCTTCAAAAACTTTTCCACCGTATCTATGACAGACGTTTATTTTTAGATACAGTACACCTGTAGTGTTTAAAATATTTTGGTTAATAGACTGAATAAGCATAGGGTTTCATCCTAATAAGAATGAACAGTAACCATGGAAACCAGCAAACGTAAACCATCGAAGGATCAGTGAGTGGTCCGATAAAAGAAGAACATCAAACAAATGGATAAAAATCAAAGCCTTGAGCAGAAAGCATTGGCTCCAATCACAGTCACCCAACACATTATCCATCATATCTTGCTTCAAACCGAGAAGTTTACATATATGGCATTTACTCTTATCTGGAGCAACATACATATTTATTGGTATGTTGGTGTATGTGTGTGTGTTCCTGGGACTCAAGCCCATGACTTTGGTGTTATTAGAACCATGTTTTACTTGCACTACAGGCCAGATGTCACCAGCGATGCCGCAGATCGCCCCCTAGTGGACACACCCATCAACATCTCTGTCAAGGCAGTTCTCGTTTGTCACGCTCCCCCATATAGATGCTCCGAATGTCCGAAACCGCGAGGTTCTGAAGTGTAACGGAGACTCTTCCTGCCGTGCCGGAACGGAGCGCTTCCTGTGCTGGAGAGGCCAGATCGCTTTACGCGGGGAACGGGGGGGAGGGAGAGAGGGGAAGGGGGTTACGGTGGCAGTGGTATAGGCCCCAGCTCTCCAGGGCATTCTGCTGTGTATGCACGCTCACACCCTGATGTCATAGCCGATGGCGTGTAATGCAACCATTTCGCCAAATACCCGAAATAGGCAGCCGAAGTGCTGATACATGTCATCTGATGCTCTCAACATCCAGACATAATTAAGATGCTACTCAGATATAGCTCAGCTGTGATCTGCTAACAATACAGCGCCTCAGATTTTCTCTGTAAATCTTTGTATAAATAGGCCTTTTAGTCAATTGTCATGTGGATTTCACTCCATTTCATTTAAAGAATAATGGTATTAGCAGTTGATGGCAGCCGTATTAACAGTACTGACAGAAGATATATATATATTTTTAAATGCGTGAACTAATTGTTATTTTTAGCACATTTATGAGGTATGACCTACAGTGGAACTCTTTTTGGCTCTGATTGTCAGCCTGGCGGTGTAATAATTAGCTTTGCTTTAGAGCGACATTGGTTGCCGTAACGACCTCCTTCACACTGGCAACGTTTCCTCACACCCGAGGCTGCGGGCGCGAGCAAGCGCGTAACATGTCCTTTTTTAACCCCGGTGTTACGTCTAAGCATCAGGGGTATAAGCCTCACGTAGCTTTCTGTCCCCTTCAAAAATAACTTCCATTTCGCCGGCTAGCAAGGATAGTAAGGATCTCGCTCATTCAGCTAAAGCAATTTTGTGCCATGCTGTTCCGGGGGGGGGAGGTAAACTTGTGCGCGTCATCCCAAAAATATCCCTCCCTGACGTCACGGCTCGGGGCGTGGGTGGGTGGGTGGGTGGGCGCAGCGGCGGGGCCCCGCGCCAGCTGGCATGCCCGCGCGTGGGTGCACGTGTGTGCCGCACCACAGGCCTGTGCCAGGCCCTCGCAGCGAGGGATCTGTGCCACAGAGCGGCCACTTTGCAAATAAAAAGGCACGCGGCGAGGTGGGGCGTGGCGAGCAGACGCGGGGGCGGGGGCGGGGTTGGCCGGCCGCCACTGCGCCGGTCTCTTCCGCCCGCGCACGTGTCTGGCCTCCGCGCCGTTGTCATGACGGTGCTAGATAGGTCAGGAGTTCGCCTGCTGATGCGTGATGTAATGGAGACTCTTACTTTACCCCACAAGTCCAGGCAGAGGACTTAAGAAGGGCAGTGTGTGTGTGTGTGTGTGTGGGTGTCCTCACGTGTGCATCCATGGGTGGTGCTTTGTGAATGCAGTTCCTAAGAATAGTTGTGATCGTCGGCCACTGTCTCCTCCGCTCCCCTGCTATTTTTAATTCATTGACCACAGATGCGGCTGCCTCCTTAAGATCAGCTCAGCCCTCCCCCCTCTCTCCTGCGAGCCAAACAGCGCCTCCATTATTATTGTACGGAAATCAAATTTGCAGAGAGTTTTTCATCTTCCCCTGGCTTTCGACTGACGCGCGGTAGCAGCCACCGCGACGCCCGCCTTCCAAGGCGGCCTATATTTAGTTTTCCCACATGTGCGTGCATTGATAGCGGCACGCGTGTGCATGTGTTTATTAGCCGAGGCGGGGGATTTCACTCTACGGCAGGCGGCCGAAGCAGCGCTCTCCCGTGCCTGCCGAAGACTCACAGCTGCATCGCTTCCCCGGTGGGGCTGTTTATCTCCATGGTGACCAGGGAAGCAGCGCGAGCTGGCTGCAGACCGGGCAGCGGTCCGACCCTAAACCCCCCCACTTCCTCTGCCCCCCCCCATGTCGAAATAGCATTGAGAAACACAGATAATGAAAGGCAATCTTTTACTGCTGTCTTCCTCTGTCTCCCTTTCAGGTTTAATTAATTTGCTGGAGATCAGTTCAATTTCTAATTAATGCAGCGGTCGAATCCGAAATGCAAATTAGGGCTCGTATTGCTGTGCATTCCTGAGATGACAAATATTGTGTGTGGCTCACAAAGGGGGCTGGCAGATCTCGAGGTCACCATGTCCACACCCTGTGTGATGACTTAATGGGCTGGGCCGTCACTTATTTAAGCTCTAATATCAAACAGATTTTTGAATTATCTAGGCAAACTTTGTGTAGTTGGTGTTTTTGAGATTCACGGTTGTATTCGTGTATTAACCACGATTGTATCCACAGGCCAAATGCGCATTTTCTGCGATCGTTGAGAGAAATCTTGCAGAATATAATATTCAGCAGACATGCGGTGTTCCCCTTGGCTCCTGCCGGTGTGTATCTTGTGAGTGTGGCACATCGATTGCTTTAGCACGTATTCACGCGGCTCGTCAGTGTCGTATCGGGGCTTAAACCCCAGATCCGAGCCGAGCCCCTTCACTTACGTCCTTTTCAGCTCATCTGATCCGAGTGCAGGAACACGCCTCTCCAGGCTCCGGCTCTTCTTAGACAGATCAGCCCAGCTAATGGAAGTGCTTCCTGAATCATCGTGAGCGGAAGCTCCGAGTACTCGACAAGCACATCTACGTCCGGAATAACGCGGAGCCAGCACAGACTGGTGGCATTTGCCCGGGAACGCTGGCAAGAAAACAGACTTGAGTGACAAGGGGTGACATCCATCCCCGCGCATGACTTCACATGTGACACGAGCCCGTGAGATGCTTATCACCCAGGGAGGGGGCCGGTGGGGGGGGGGGGGGGGGGGGGATGCAAGTGCAAAGACACGCCCCACGACTCCCCCCATCCGCCCCTCCTGTCCCATCACCACCTCACAGACAGGGGGCCAGCTGCCAGGCAGTAACACAGCTGCAACGGCCAGTGGGAAAGCAATGGCCGTGGCTGATTGGAGGACCCCAGCGTGTGGGTGACGGGGATGAGGGGTGTGAGCTCCCCTGAGGGGGCGTGGCCGGGGGCGGGGCGTAACCTGACAACCCGGTGTCATATGGCTCCCAGATGTACATCTATATCTTTTTTTTTTTCTAATTTTTTTTTTTTACCAACTCGGAACTGGAGAACTTTTATTGACTGCGACTTTCCAGCTCCCAGAATGCGTCCAGTACCTCTATTTACCTTTTAGATGATGATATTTAGACTTATTGATTTCTGATCATATAAATGTAAGAATGATGTCATTACATCCCGCTGCCAGTGTGCAGCGTGATAGTTGATGAGTGTTGTGGCAGCAGAAGTCGAGGAAATTGATTAGCTGTGATGATTTTAAAGGGACCTTCGCTATGAGCTTGGCACTCGGAGGTGCTGTGCTTGAAGCATCGTGAAATATTTACGGCCACCATAATTTTGAGGTGGCCATATTACAGTCATTTCAAGGGAACTAAATGGAGAACCACAGAACATAATGCATTCTTATGACTCTGAACTCCTTTATGCATGCTTTTCCTCGTTTTCTATTATGTCACTCATAAACGCCGGTCGTTAAGCCAGAGGATCATTTCATATCGTCTCTGGTTGGAACGAACGCCTCTCACGAGCGTCGCCGTATTTCCTGAACGTGCATTTTGCGCCACGCATTGTGAATCCGTTGAACAATACACAATGGCCAGGCGTCCGTGCTAGCCTGCGCCCGCAATGTGCCGGGCACGTGCCAGGACCCCGCAGGAAGCCTCGCACGGTCCGCGCCCGCCGTTAGCCTGTCTTTAAAAAGAAGCGTTTGAGGAAATGGGAAGAGCGAGCGTGTCGAGTCTGAAGGACGGAAATAAATATTACAGGTGTGGACTTAGCGTTGTGGAGCTAACTTGCAGTGCCAGATCAACAACTTTGATTGATGCTGTGTGATACATCAGCGGGACATGTACTGCGTAGGACACTACACCACTAAAGTGACCCTTTATAGAAATGGTGTGCTTGGCTGTTTTTGTCAAAGTCTCTTTATCAAAGAGACAATGGAGGGCCTAGCAGGGGGGGAAGAAAGGTATTCATATTTCATATGAGAAACAGGCCTGGTGGAATAAATTTGAGCTGCACAGCAGCACGCTTACAACGGAAACCTGTACTAAATGTTTAATATCCATTTTACATAAGCCAACACATTTTAATTAGCATCGTAATACAAGGGAATTATATCTGACTATTATCGACCACCTGAGAGCTTTGTCAGAGTAACGAAAGAAACGGCGGGAGAACAGGGTAATCGTGCAGATCATCAGGGGATAAAAAGGACTACAGACCCCCCCCCTCTCTCTCTCTCTCTCTCTCTCTCTCTCTCTCTCTCTCTCTCACCCTTTGGTTGCTCCTCACACCACACCAATCTGTCGCTGGTGAGTCACGGGTACTCACCTCCTGCCTGCCGGCGGCTGCCAATCTGGACGCAAAGGGAGTGGGGCGGGGCAGGGCGGGACTTTGTAGCATGCGGGCACCGGAGGGGAGCCTTTTCTCACCTGCTCACTGCATCCACACAACATTAGGCAGAGGAGAAACACATCACTGCAGACATTTCCCAAGCTCCGCCCTTCCCTGCAAGCACAGTGCGTCATTGGCGCCGGCGTTGGGTAGCTCAAGCCTTGGCCAATGAGGACCAGCTCAGCATGTGCCGTGCCGGAAGGAGCCGAGCCGCGAGCCGCCCCCCACCGAAACACCATGGTTTATACTCCGCTTTTGATGGATATTTAAAGCAGTCTTTGTTGCATATATCGACGCTGTTAATTCCTCCTCGTCTACGTTGACATCTTGTTTTTCCAAACACAATAGAGCTGCAGGCCATCCAGCCATGGGCGCCGGCTTCGGCTGGTTCTGCGTTCAGCTGGGCCCCAGTGCACTCTGGAGATTTGGCCCAGCTTCCCCACCGATGGAGATCCAGATGACGGTGGGCCAGCTCCTCCATCGCCTGCTCTGCTTGTGACCAGCGTTGAGCTGCGAAGAGCGCTCCTTAAACCTTCCTATGAAAAGCCATCAAAGCCTTAAGATTGCGGAGGGTTTATGTAATGCTAAAACGGTTATTAGGGGGAGAAGCTGCCACCCTGGTCCTGATGAACTGGATCAATCTGAGTGTAAAGCTAATAAGAACGTTAGCAGTACCACAGGGACACCGGAAGATTGTCGTCTGTGCTGTGAAGCATGGTGGTGGGTACTTTGTGTTATGTGACACCGTGATGGTATGCACTTCTTTAACTCACACAGTCTGTTAATGTTCAGGGAGAAAAGGCCTTAATGAACACTGTTCTGGAGACCATATAATGGCAGCAGTATTAATTGCTTTTTGTCAGGCGCTTTGTTCTCACGGGGAAAGATGGAGCGTGCACATACAGACGGAGTCCTGCTGGTCATTACGGAGCTTCTGCTACTGCGAGACACGTACCAGTGCAGCAACGCCAGCGGACCTTGAGGCAAAAGCTACAAACGTATAGTCAGATGATGGTGGTATTTTGAGGCTCAGTAAAACACAACCATTATGGGAAGTTAGGACCGAAAGCAACTCGCAAGCCGAAGTGGACGAAATCAATAACCAGATGACGTGATGTAAAAAGTACAGTGAGGGACTGAGCAACATCTCATGTCATTTCCAAGGAACTGATTAGCACAGTGAGAAACGCAGGCCATACTCCTCTTGAGGCAGGTTCTTTAAGAGAGTTGGGGTATTTCTTTCTGCTTTCTATTTCTGATTTTTCCATTTTAAAAGATTTAATGAGAGGCACTGCCACAGTGTCATGTTCAGAGCTGTCGTGTTGGGGAAATGGGAAAGAAAGAAAAAAAAAACGAAGCTTTTTTTGTTGTTTTTGTTCATGACTCACATGGTGCAGGCTGGCCTTTCTTAGATATTGGTATCTCCTGCATTGAAACCTACATAAGGCAGAGTTGCAGAGCTGAGGATCCAGCCCTTTTTGCGAGACCCAGAAGAACGCAGCAGACTACAATGGGGAAACCCCCTGCACCTCCCCATAACCTTTGACCTGAGCCAGACACAGGACCGGAGAGAAGAAATAAGACCAGTAGAATATTAGTTCCCTTGTCAACAAGTATTTTGTGCTCTGCCACCTCAGTTCGGAGCCATCGGATATATCGACTGGGCACTGTCAACAGTTATCCAGACAAGCATCGACCTCGGGTGTTTGGGAAGTATTCTCTCTCTCAGTCACCATCATTTTCCCGCCTCCCTTCTCACCTCTGCAGGCTTCCGCCGACTTTTCCCAAATAATCTTCAGATACCAGCAGAGAGGGTTTATTGTATCCGTCACACACACAAGCCGATGTTCCTCCGCTTATTTCCTTCCTGCCCATTGTGTCTCGCCATTCTGTCATGTGACTTCATGGAGCTCTGTGATTGGTGATGTGAGACTGGCATAAAGAAACCTGTCAGCTGTAAGGCCTGATGGTAGGACTTAGCTCGCTAAAGGATTTAGCTAATGTAAACTACAGCTTGGAGGACAGTCTGTCTTTCTGTTGTGATAAAACATTTTTCGAAGGAACGCTTTTCATAATTGAAAGTGACGGAGAGCAGCGGTTACCGGAACGGGCCGCTCTCTCTCAGGTCCTCCTGACCGACGTGCCGCGTCTCTCCCCAATGCCTCATGCTGGACGTTTCATCTCGTGAATTCTTCATATGCGTGCGGCGCTTTTCAGACGAGCCGGTTACCAGCGAGCTCGTCCGTGAGCTCCGTTTGACGCATAAGGCCGGTAAAAAAAAAAGTGATGTCCTCGTGCAGTGTGACGTTTTCGTGCAGTGTGACATCCTCGTGCAGTGTGACTGCACTGGCTCTGGAGACTCTCTTAGCACGAGTCTTACTGAACAGCCTTCCTGGCTCCATGATGATGTATAGCGCTGGGCTTCTGGGGCGGACGAGCGCTTGGGGGTGGGAAGGAGCCCGTCGAAGAGTTAAAGGCGCACTCCTCCCTGAAAAACAGACTCCGCCTCCTCCCTCTCGCCCTCTGTCTCTCTCTCCCTTTCTCTCTCTCTCTCCAAAGCCAGAGTCGGGAAAGGTGTCACTCAGTATGTGTCACCCCCTTAGTCAAAGCCCACTCAAGCACTGCTGAGCCTAGTGGTTAGCAGGTTGTTGGATCACGGGTGTGTGTTGGGGAAGCAGGTACAGAGCTGCTCTTTGGAAGTCGTGTTATGCTACAGGCGGAGGAAACTGCTCTTTGTTGCCTGGTTGGAAGTGCGCAAATCTATTAATTAATTTTTTTCCCCTGTTTTTGAAATACTTTTATCTGACTTGAAGAAAATAGGGACAGTGCAGAAATTAAGAAATTTTCATTTTTTTAACCTATGAAACATTTTTTTTTCTTTTGTGCTAAATGTTAATTTTATGGTTTGAGATCAGGGAAGCTCTACTGCGTCACAGCCATGAAGTCACTTCCCTGAGGGTGCTAAACTAATTCTGTATTTCTCTATTGCTGCAGTTTTAACGATATGCGTGATTAGGTATTCATCAGGACAAGCAAACCATTTTTCTCTTATTTATTTTTGGTAGTTTTCCTCTTCATTCTGATTTTATTTATTTTTATGTGAAAATGTGGTTCTTAAAATGCTTTTTAATCACCTTCTGGGACACCACGTTCCAGTTATCTACACTGACACGTACTGAGAGAAGCATTTTTTCAGTAGATGTTGTATATTGGAAGCCTTCTAATATTGCGTAATCTGGTAGACCCTGGCTACATGCGTATGGTTCAAGATGGTTTATAGTGGACCAAGCCCACCTAAAGCTTCTATTGTTTTTGGGCCTCATTAGGGCGAAGCAGGAGTCATTTCTGAAAGTGCCCTGGCAATGCTTTTGGAGGTCATCTCAGTAGCTGCTGACTCGTTGACTTCCTGACCCTCGCCAGGGTGTGTTTGACCTGTGCAACGAACCAGCAGGTCAACAAAACAGTCCTGCAGCGATGATCAACCTGCCACTCTGACCCGTCCTCGCCCCCACCGCATGCCACGTCCGCCGCCGACCTGCAGGGTCAAAAGGACGTGGCCGGCTATTAAGCGTCCTGAATGCATGTGTGAAGTCGTCCACGCTTTCAGCCACATGCACCCCCCCCCCCCCCCCCAAACGTGCGTCCGTTACGTTCCCTGGGATTACAGTGAAAGCTCGTAATTAGCATGAAAGGCTGCTGCGGGGGGACGAGAGGACGATGAATGGAGGCAGAAATGACCCCTGCTATCGCTCCCCCCGCACGCCTCTCGCTTATCAGCCCTCCGCCCGGGGGAATGTTTATGTATTACGCGCGCGGTTGAGAGATGAGCAGTGCCTAAGCTTCCATGTGACAGTTCAATTTGAAATATGCGTTTGATTGTCAGAGACGGTCTCAGCAAAAAAAATAAAAAATAAATAGGGGCGGTTGAGAAAAGGACTTGGGGGACGAACTGAACAGCCCACTTCAGTCTCTTTTTCTCTCTCTCTCTCTCTCTCTTTCTGGCCCCCTCCCTGTCCCCCACTTTTTGATTGCCTCTCGCCTCTACCACTGACTGCTGTTCATCATGGCGTGATGTTCGACCTTATGATTTTTTGAAATGGCGTAATGATGATATATCTCTATCAGCCGGAGTAATTGGGAGCTGTTTTTCTCCCCACCTTCGTACAATTTGCCGGCTAAATGATGGCTGCACAGTTCGTTGCTGCTTGCGGCGCCCTCCGGTGGCTGTCATAGGCAGGGAGTGGGTGGGGCTAGGGGAGGCCACTGTGCTCAAGGGTCCTTCACCTAGTTTAGAGTGGGAGATAGCATTTTGTTCACAATAGGATGAATACCAATCTATCATTGAATATTTAACTTAGCTGTCCTGGTCAGGGCTGCTCGTTTTTGCTTACAGGTAGCTGCTGAATTATTCATGAAGCCGCACGAAAACGTGAAATCATTTTTGTTATATTTATGCGCTGTCCTTTCAGGAGGGATTAGTGGATCTGCGCAGCAGTTTGTCTGCACACAGAATGTCTAGTGCTTTGTTGGTAATATATTATTGTTCGGAGCTCGGAAAAGTCGGCATGTTAGCCTGGCCCACTGACAGAGCTGCTTCTTCAGTATGACACCTCTCTCAATAACTCTCTCACACTCGTTCACACTCACCCTCACTCTCATTCTGTTACTGACCCTCCCCCCACCCTTTCATTATAAACAGGATACTTACCCAGCATAGAATGTGCAGACATTCTTCTCAGAAGATGATGACCAAGTTCTGCTTGTGCCTTGCCACCAGTGGAGTACATATGGAGATAAATCACCATCTTATTAATTAACGTCTTGTGGGCATCCCAGGTATCGATTGCAGCTCTGGCCTCTTCAGGTGAAGGATAATCAGACCACAGCCAAGCCTGCGACACACGGTGTCTTCTAATAAACTGCTACCGCTCAAATGCTATTTTGACAACGAGGTGTGTGTGTGTGTGTGGGTGTGGGTGTGGGTGTGTGTGTGTACGCACGCGCGCGCACATACTGGCCTAACATTTCGTTTTGTATGCTTGCTGGCCAGTGCCTTTGCCTGGCCCGTTTTCGCATGTCTTGCATTGTCCTTGCATCGCTGAGTCTTGAGTTTCATTTTCTGTGGTCAAAAGGAGACGGTGCCTCCGCCCCCGCCCCCTTCTCTGATTAGCATTATCAACACTCTTTAGGCCTTAGCGACCTCAATTAGTTAATTAAGCGTTTCTCCGTCACTTTCTCTGAGGAACTGCGGGGCAGGTGTTTAGATCTAGTTGTGTATCAGTCAGCTGATCACACCTGGGCTCTGGTGTATTGCAAGGACAGAGTCGGGACAGGACTGTTTGGATGTGCTAAGCACATAGGGAAACACAAGCAATTTGTACTTATAATTGAGTTTTAATCCACACTGAATATCTTTCAACCGCATCCGTCAGTGCATTTGAGGTTCACATCATTCCCAAACATTCTCAGCTGGGAACCGTTCTTGTTTGTTTTGACTTTATCAAGGATATGTTCAGAAGTTTTAGTTTTTCTGAGGGAAAAAAAATGTCCCAATTTACCATGAAATACTGTAGCTTGCTGATTATGCCTATCAACAGATCAAAGCAATGTTTGTGGTTTCCTTGAACATCTCATCAAGCAGAAGCCGGTGACAGACGCGCCCGCCTCAGCAGACTTGCCGTAAGTTAGCAGGGGGCGTCGCATTCCCCAGAGCAGGTAACAAGCCCCCATTTAAAGTCTCGACAGGTGCATTATTAAAGATAGACGTGGCCACTTCTGACGGGTGCTCACCTCGCCAGCATGACGGCGTTTTAATATGCACGCCTAGATGCAAAAGGTGTCTCTGTTAAAGAGAAAACTTTTAACATCTGTTTTTCGGGTTTCTTTTATTGAGCAGACATCAGTCCTGGTCGCCATAGCCCAGAGCTACATATCGAGTCACAACACTGGTATTTGTAGATTTAAACAGCTTGACAAGCCGACCCGTTGCCGTTTGAAACCGGGCCTGGTGCTGCCTCTCCCCAGGCACTATGGCTAATTTCTGTTTGCCTTAGCATATGGTTAACGTAGTCACGCCAGTGATCTGCATGAATAATAGCACAGTCCCTCACTTAAAATGGGAACAGTAGCACATTAGGATCACAATAACCTTTCGTGTTTCGTCTCTCAGGAGCTGGGAAACCATACAAGGCACAGAAGCTTTTTTGCCCCTTTTATTTCTTCCCCCACCAGGATTTTGTGTGACGACTGCACAAACTCAGCAGATTCATAAAGACGGCGAGAGCTGCAATTGGTGTTTTGTTGCTAGGAGTGGAAGTCAGACGGAAGCTTAAACGATCGATTGCACGAGGGACCGTGGGCTTGGTGCTGTTCGGTCAGGGCTCGGCCCAGCGTCCCCCGGCAATGGACTCCCCGTCGGAAGTCTGGGAGTTGCTCCACGGCGTGACGTTAGTCTTCTCGACGTGCTGCCGTCCCACGGGACTGAGACTGAATGTACGCGGGGGTCATGCAACAAACTGTGGAGATTAGTTGGAGCGGTTGGTGTTGAA
This sequence comes from Brachyhypopomus gauderio, assembly GCF_052324685.1. Taxonomy (NCBI): domain Eukaryota; kingdom Metazoa; phylum Chordata; class Actinopteri; order Gymnotiformes; family Hypopomidae; genus Brachyhypopomus; species Brachyhypopomus gauderio. Next base: position 9,519,583 of record NC_135224.1, read on the forward strand.
GGTTTGCTGTGATGTGCTGCGTGTGGTGCAGGAATGATGACATGTTCACTGGTATATTTAGCCCGGGCGCAGGAATCTGAGCGCACACACGCGTCACTGGACACGTCCTGCTTGTGCCTTTTCCGCCTCACTGGACACATTCTGCTTGGGACTGTGCTTGTGTTTTTTTAAGAAGGAGCGGAAGGGCCAGAAGAAAAAAACCCACAAAATGCAAGCACCACCCCCCAACCCCTTCCCCATGTTCCTTCAAAGAGCTGTGTCACCCCCGATACTGTCACCCCCGATACTGTCACCCCCGATACTGACGTCTCGGACAATTCTGTCAGTGATATTGGGAGTTCTCTGTGTCAGCGGCCCTGTCTCTGACACTTCCAGAAGGCACTGCCTCCCTGGTGGCTGCCACACTATAAAAAGAACAATCAGTGGCCTGATGGAACTAATTTCATCTGGCCTTTCAGTCTCTCTCTCTCTCTCTCTCTCTCTGTCTGTCTTTGCTTCTCTGTTGCCTTTTGCTTTGCAGTCACGTTTCATCTCTGTGCATGATTCATTCTGCTCAATAAGCTCCAAAGTAAGCAGATTTGTCCATCCCCTTCTCTCCCTCTCTCCTCCCTCTGTTCTCTCCCTCTCTCCTCCCTCTGTTCTCCTCCCTTTAAGAAGCCTATTGTGATTCGTGGACGGGACTCTTTGGAGCGCATATTCTTGGGGCGTTTCATGTATAAACATGCTTGACTTTCCATCATGAGAAGTAAAAGACAGGAAAGGGGGGGAAAATAAACAACAACAAACAAACAAAAAAACAACAACCCACAAAGAGCTCTCCTGGAACAGCCGGTGATTTGGTATGCTGTGTCCACCAAACAGTGGCTTGGTCAAGTTAGAATCACAAGCCCCGAGTGTGATAAACAGATTAGTTTTCAAATATACGGAGCAAATGAGTTTCTGCTCATATTGCATGGGGGCCTGTCACTCTTGCTAATGTGTTGGGATTTTGTTGCCAAGCACAGTGATGGCGGCTGAAAGGGAAATGGACCCTTTAGCATTTCCACTGAAATAAATAAATTCATACGGTCTATTAATATATACGTCTTTCACGCGCTCAGAAAGCAGCCCCCTCCGCTGTCTAGCAGATTAAGGGTTGGCAAACACAACTGGACTTGAATGAAAGTGATCTTACTCAAGCATGCCCGTAGAGAAGAAAGCCCATCCGGTTAAAAAGGAGATGTATTTGCATCCGGACATTAGCATAACATCTCTAGTTTCCGGTTGTTACCCTTGCGGATAGGGCTTGGCTCATCAGTTTCTCCTGAAATTATGCTTTTCTTCACATGGAGAATGGAGGGCTCATATAATACAGTAATGGGTTTGATCAATAAACGCTTGGGTCTTTTGTGCAGGGCAGTGCTGTTCCCCCTATACCCCTGGCTTCTCCTCCCCTCAAGATGAAAAACTCATTAGGGCATTGGGCAATAAAATGCAGAGTTCTACATTCAAAGTTCAAAAGTGCTTCACTAAACATCAGCAAACAACTTCAATTAGTTTTCTTTTCTCAAGCAGATGGCAATATTCACCACCTGCGATGATGTACAGTGCACCGTGGCAGAATATACATACAGAAGGGAGGGATTGTGGGAATTTTGATTACAATTGATTTTCCTCCCCTTGGGAAGTGAGAAGTCAAAAACTGTTACATGTACAAATTAATGAAACAGATTTAGTCTGTTGACATTGAGAGGTGGCTTGATAAGTAATTAAATCCCCTTTCACCCACGACAAGGTGACGGGTAACTGTTTCATTTATCCTCCGCAACACTGGGGCCTATAAAGATAATGGAAGGTCTTCTACCTCAGGTTTTTCTCCCGCTCCTGTCATATCTAGGCCGTGGGCAGCCGAGGGAAAATGGACAGAATTGTTTTTCAGAGTGACTTTCAAAGACATTTCTCCCAGTGGGCTTTAGCAATGCACAACATTCAAAAAAGAGTAAATAATAATCTATCTTGACACGATCAGTTCAGTTTTCCTGTAAAAACTGCTGAAACGATATATATTTAGATTATTAGAACACTATATTATTCTCTAGATTATGTGGATGTTCTGGTTGAAGGCCTTTTGAAAACAACTCCACGTAAGTACATAAATAAACACATAAGGTTCAGCTAGAGTTTCGTTCTGACATTGACCAGGTCTGACGGGGAGGGGGGGGTCCAAGGTTGGAGGTTCAGGTGACGTTCATCAGTAAAAATCACCTAGCAAAATGAGCCTGTTCACACACATACACACAACACACACACACTGTGCTCTAGCAGTGTGTTCAGAAGGGCACACTTGATTAATGACTCAGCTCTGTCCCTAAGACTGGCCGTGAGGGTCCACACATCTGTCTCTCCAAACCTGCAGCTTCTCCCCACTGGCTGGCCACCCTCCTTGCCAAGGACTTCCCCAGATGTTCCCACCCCCCCATCAGAGACGCCCGGCAGCCAACTACTGATAACAAATGTCCGACTCTTCACTGCGCGCTCCTGTCCTTGGCCTTCACCGGGCTACTTATGCATGCTTATACCGTCGTTAAACGTTTGGTTACATAACGGCGAGCAAAAGCTAAAGATGAAAACAATTCCACAAACCAGATGCCAGGACGTGGCCTTCTTTACAAACGAAAAGCAGTATGCCGCGGACGTTTCAAGCAGGATGAATCGCCGAAGAAAAACTTATTACGTTTGAACACTTACTGATGTGCTACTAATTAACAGACTGCATGGGTCTGGAGTTTGTATGGTTCTTATCAAGGCTGATGCCTGTGATCCGGCGTCTCCATAGGAGTCCTCTCTCTTTGGACTTTCGACAGAGGCCCAAGAAAAACATTAGGTCTCTCTTCCTTTGTTTCTGCTCTTTCATCTGATCTATTGATACCTACAGTAGTTGGTTCCGCTAGTGCTCTAATACACCTTACTGTAATGTCCTATATGTTTATCATTAGCATGGCTTGCTCCGATTCGTTTTTGCTGGCTTTCTTTTCTAAGTGCAGCTCATCCTCTCCATCTTGCAAATGCATGTTGATGTCGTTTTATTATGTGCGGTTTTCCCTTATGTTCCCTGAGTAAAGACGATTGGGGGGTGGGGGTGGGGAGAAGTAATCAAATCCTGCGGAGGCACTGGATTCTAAATGAGGTTTGCGCCAGGCGCCATAATGTTATTTAGATTTCTGTGTATTGAGACCTTGTTTCAACTCCCATCAGCAATGCGACAGAATCAAATATGAATATAAGCTGATATAGGGAAATTGGTTTGTTATGTGCTGATGCTTCGGAGACCAAGCGGTGTGCGGGGAGGGGGGGGAGGATTGCTGCACGCTCGTGCACGGTGATGTTTTAATTACCTCAACCGGAGCGATAACGCATCATGTCCAGGAACGAGGCGAAATGAGTCGCCCCACACCCGCAGCCTGCCTGTCCACGGGGCGGTTATTTTTCAGGGCGTATGATATATTTCGTTTGTATCTGGTGTTGAGGTCCTCTTAGTTTTCTTTTAGGTAAGAGTCTGGAAGAGGTCTTTTCATAGAAGGCCAGTTTTCAAAGACCAGGTGTAGCCTCATAACATGGCAATATTAAGTCTGCAAAACGTAGCACAGCCTTCAGCTATTGTTGTGACTGGTGGAGAGAAGACAGCTTGAAGCAGAACAGAATGTAAATATGCTTGGAAACTAGACAGTAATGCCTATTATGAGGAACTGACAAACTATTAAGGATTCTGATCTGGTTGGTTGGATTGTTTTTCAGTTAGTTAACGCTAGCCACGTTGGTCAGTTAATTAGGTCAGTTAACTGTCTTAGTTATGTTAGCTTTGTTAGCAACCTTTGCTAGCTACGTTTGTTAGCTAGCTGATTTGTGTTTGGTGAATCATGCCTTTAACTGCTTACTTTGATAAAAAGAAAAAATCAAATGACTGCAGTAAGATTTACCACATTGTTCATATAGCAGTCTGAAATTACATGCTTTATATCAACTGTACCAAATACAAATAGCTCTCAGTAACTGTATAAGCAGCTTATGTAGCTATGCTGAACATTGCAATTCTAGCTCAGTTATTTTGGTTGACTCGCCTACACCTTAATTAGACTGTTCCTGCATCATTCCAGTGTCCCTGTTTGTTATTATAGTCATCCTGCTCCTATTACTTTTTACACTTTCATCCAGCCTAGGATCTAGACGGCAGCACTGAAGTGCCCTCTCCTGAACCCGCGCTAGCCGGCCCTGCTCATTTACCAGCAAGCCTTGGATCGTGTTTGAAGCTTTATTTGCGTGCCGCCATCGCCGTGCCGTCTGACTCTGAAATGGGTGACGAGGAAGCCTGCTCAACACGCGCTAAGCTTCAGTGTGGAACTGCGGAAGTCTGAGACTGCCCTGCCGCTGACTGCTTTTCCGCGGTGACGCCTGACAATGTAATGGGGCCAGACTTCACCAGCTGCGGCAGTCTATCTTTACACTCTCCCACTGCTCATCTCCGCGCGCCTCAGCACGGTCAAACCCGTCCGAAAGTCACGCCGGACACACGGGAGCACATGCAGCCCCAGGCCCTCCGGCCCTCGTGCAGGATTACAGAGTGGGCGGTATTAAAAGAGACGCGTCTTGAGACGTATCCCATCTTTACAGCTTTAAGCAGCATGACTCCCAAAACACACCTCAGTAAATGTTTTTTTTTCTTCTTCTGTTCCTGTCATCCCCTTCACCAGAAAAAGGAGAGAAAACAAGCTCGGTTTGGACGGGTGACTAATGGCTTGTTCTTAATGAGTGCGGCTGGATCCAGAGCCCAACTGACAGCAGAGCTGAAGCTGCGCGAGAGGAAGCCAGATCACGGCCCTCCCACCGCTTCCCAGTTGCGCAGCTGCTACAGTGATGCACAGTGTACGCGGGGCCTCTGCCAGTACGCACTACGAGGACCCGCCAAGTCAGAGTTGTTTTCCGGTAGCGCTCGTCCAAACACGGCGACTCGGGCCTCGCCGTTTCACGACGATAGGCCAGTGGCGACTACGGCACGGAGCCCAACCAACAAAAAGACAATTATAAAGTCATCAAAATAGATCTGACTATCAGTGCTTTCAAAGGTGGGGAGGAGGAGGGGAAACTCTATTACGAAGGCTGCTTGATATTTAAATGCGCAACTCTCACAGGACTTCAAAGAGAGAGGTAATGAAATGAAAATCAATGTAGATAGAATACATCTCTGGGGTGATGTACATAACCAACACACAACCGACTTTGTCAGTGCACAGTGCTCTCCAAGGATGCAACTCATTATGCTCCAGCAAGAGATATGAACATATTCACTAAGATATGGAAATTTTAGAGCACTCACTGGTAACGGCACATGCCTCATTGTAGGATGTAGAATTGCTCTATAAGACTTTGATTCTTTCTCGCGAATGTGAAAGAGGTCAATTTTGATATCAGGAATTTGCTCTATGAGAGAAGCAGGTTGGCATTATACTAGTCATGTAGTCTACGGGAAATAATGACTAATGCAAAAGGCTATCCGAGCGCATTTTTTCCACCCGAACGCTTCCTCCCATAACACTTCCACTCTGCTCTGGAAGTTTATCCACATTCATATTTGGCAGCCTGGCAGCTCTACAGTGTCATCAAGTGCTGCAGGTTTGATGTCATCAGCCGAGGAGCAGTCCAGGAAGGCGGGCTCTGGCTTCCCGTCAGACTCTTATCTCCTATCTCATCAGGGGAGTCAATCACTGGAGGTGCTTTTAAGAGGGCACACGCGTGCGCGGGGGCCACAGGCTCCGTCCCTCATCAGCACGGACAGGCCCATCCATGTTCATCAAAATCAGCGATTCTCGGCTGCGAGTGCACTCTACTCCCACAGACTCAATAACAGTCTGAGTGGAGGTAGGGGATCGATGATGCAAACCTCACCCTAATTTATTTAATCAACACAGGGGAAGTTCGGCTGTGTCACTCGCTTAGAGGACTTCTCAGATGAAAGGCTTTGAAAAAATGTGCTTTTCCCCGACCGGCGTCTCCTTCAAAAGCGACTGAAATTGTCACGCAATCGTTCCTGCTCAACATGCGTGTTCGGGTTGTTCGAATGTCGCCTGCACGTGTTTGAAAGTTGTCGGCACGTGCGCAGACGTCGCCGGCTGCCGTCCGAATGTTGCCCACACGCGTTCGGGCGATGTCGTCAGCAGAGTGGTGCACGCGGCCTTTTTGCCCCCATCGAAAGGATGGCAGCCATGCATGCTAATGATGCTAACAGTTTATTAGCCTCCACATCTGCGTGTATGTACTTGTGTTACGCGGCTGTGAACCACATGCGGACTGGGCACGCAGTGGATAAATATGAGTGCCATAATTACAGAGGCATTGTGGACCTGTCAGTGCAGTAATTGCTAGAGGGACAGTGGGCAGTCGTGAGCTCTGTCTCTCACGTGTTCACTGCTGCAGCACGGCTAACTTTGATTAGATGGAAAGGGGTAAGAGGAAGAGGTTATCTGCCTTCACTCTCTCACTCTCTCTCGTTCTGGGCAAGCCTGCCTAATCACAGATAAGCATAACATGAGAAAGGGGAGGAATCAGTAAAGCCATGTTTTTTTTTTAATCCTTGTGTTCTGTGTTGAAGAAACCAGTGTTTGCGAACAGAGTTCATGCTGCTTTGGATTATTGATGGCGTGTTTACTCAGTTGTTGGGCATTTATAGAAGCATAATTCTGCAATACATTAGGATTTATACAGTCATAAAACACGTGTGTATACTTTACTGTCAAGCCAGGGGGAGTTGGGCTTCCCCAAATAATGACAACAGCAGATTTAAAATTTTAAATCAATCTATGTATCAAATGTATTGAACATTTAATAAACATATTTACAGTGCATGTTTCTCATGACTTTTCACAGTGGATTTATGTGAAGCATCATGTATTTGGAAAACCTATTGATGTCATGACGTTCTCTAGTTACTCAGCGCAATATATATATAGAGAACCCAGACCACACAGATCAAGCGGCCCGCCCCCTCAGGCCAGAGGTTGGCTTCCACTGTCTTTTTTTGCAGCATCATCCCCCTATAAGTTGTCAAGCAATGAGAAAAAAATATCCTGTGGGTGGGAAAAGGAATCCAATTTACAGCTGTCATCCCACCAATGAGATTAAATCAAATCCAGAATGTCACCGCCCCGAAAATGCGGGCTATTAAAAGTGAATCTCATTCTCAGCAGGGCTACCATTCGTTTTCCTGTAGGGCTTTGTTGTGGTGGGACACTGAGGTGGAGTTTTGATTGCAGACAATTTTTTTGAAGATAGTATTTGTACAGCTGATAATCGGAGAGGGGAAGATGATTCACAGTTTGGAGTTGTGAGTAACTCCAGTGACACTGGCCAGGTTGCAGGGACTGAATCCTGTGGCGTTGTCTCATCAAACACCAGTTCTGTAACACAGCTATTTAGTGTCCCATTACTTCATTTTCATAGTTTTAGTCCATTTGAGTAGTGCACAGTAACAAAGTAAATGTAATTAATTACTGTACTTAAGTAAAATGTATTGTGTACTGAATATTTCCATTTTTGTCACCTTTTACTTTAACTCCACTACATTTCAAAGTCAAATCTTTTACTTTTTACTTCACTACATTATGCGAAATCTGTAATTTCGTCAGGCGCATGTATTCATTAAAAAAGTAACGTCAAAACAAAACCACGAAGCACGCGCACCAATCAGCGTTCGGTTCAACGTCAATATAACTGCCTCAAATTTTAGGAGAACATATCCCTACATAAAAATGGAAAATAAACTGTAACTCGCCACAAAACCCATGTCTTTATCTGAGTGAGATTCTTTGAAGTAGTCAAAGAGAAAAATTACTCCTTCTGTTTTCAAGTGCCTTCTCTGCCTGCCTCAGTCCCATAAGATTTGTTCTTATATGAATTCCCCATCCAATCTAAGGAAACATGTAGAGGTAAGCTATTTTCATAGGCCTAGATGTCATTTACCTTAATGAGTAATCTTAACAATATCTGGCAGCAAACCATTTCTTTGTGTATATTAAAATAAATCTGACATTAGCATTGTATGCATGTTTAGTTAGCTAGCTATTGCTATTGCTAGTACACAAAAGAAAGTTAGCTAGGCACAAGCCAAGTGTGTTGCTAGCAGTGATGGCTTAGTTACCTTGAAAAAGTAATCCGATTACCGATTACTGATTACTCCTTTTTAAAGTAACAGTTACGTTACTGATTACTTGATTTTAAAAGTAACTACGTTAGATTACAAGTTACTTTAGTAGTTACATTCAGCAGCAAAATGAATACTCACTTTATTGGAAGTGCATTTTTAACAGTAACAATGTATTGAAGCAGGTTCGGTAACCGAGGCAGAAACTGCTTAATCCAAAAATCCCGAGGAGGGAAACTTTATTGATATCGCAACCCTGGCGCGCGCAGGCGCGTGTCACTTAAAGGGCTAAGACACCTTGAGTGGCCAAGTGTCTGTCCGTTAGGGAATTCACCGTGAGCAATAGTAGTCGCTACAGTATCTCCTGAAATTACGTTTGTGTAGCTGCGCGGTATTATTTGTAAATTTATTTGTTACCGTAATACAAGCGAACTGTTCAGTCAGACAGCTATTTGTTGTGAAACGAAATACCATTACAATTTCCAAGCATTTTAAAGTAGGCTACGTTAGTCAAAATTCCAGCACTTTTCAAGCGTGGAACACAAAGCAACATTAAAATTGGTCAGGTAAATGTTCCTTCCCCTGTTTTTGAGGGGTGTTTCTTTACACTACCACATATCGTTACGGAGAACACTGCAAAAAATGACTTGTAAAACGTGCTCGCGCTCTCACAGGGTCGCGCGCAGCGTGCGGAGTCGAGCACTACGGTCAGACGCAAAAGTACAACTGACCAAGAAGAAAGCAAAAATATATATTTTTACTAGGGAAAATAAAAATAGTAACGCACAGTTACTTGGATAAGTAACTTTAATCTGATTACTGGACTGGAAATAGTAGCGCGTTATATTACTCGTTACCGAAAAAAGTGGTAAGATTAGAGTAACGCGTTACTAAGTAACGCGTTACTGACATCACTGGTTGCTAGTTATTTGTTTTACCATAGTTCATAGTATTTGAAGCTTCCAGCTACCTAAATGCATATATACTGTGAAATAATAAACATTCAAACAGCACTTCACATTAGAAAACAAATTATATTTTGACAGGTTTTACATGCAGAGCATGGTGCTAAATATTAGAGCCTTTACTTTGTACATTTGAAGGCTAGTCAAGGCAAGTAGAAGACTGAAGTCCACTACTGAATTTGAGTAACATTTGAGGGCCTTGTAAAATTGCATAGTCATTATAACCTATGCATACATTCATTAGAACCCATGTAGGCCTATGCACTATATGACCAAAAGCACTGGACTTGTAATTATTGAGTTCAGGTGTTTCAGCAGCATCCATTTCTAAAAGGCATATAAAACCAAGTGCATCCATGCAATCTCCAGCCTCAAAAACTGGAAGTACAATAGGCAATTCTGAAGAGCCTAGTAACTCCAAACATGGTTCTGTCACAGGATCTCATCTTTGCCACTAGTCAGCTCGTGAAATCTTTGCCCAGCTAGGTCTGCACCAGTCCACACTGCTTCAGGAGCTAATGGATTTCCATGACTGAGCAGCTGCACACAAGCCTAAGATCACTGTGTGCAATGCCAAGTGTCAGCTGGTGTGTGTGTGAAGCAGTGGAAATGTGTTCTCTGGAGTGATGAATCACAATTCGCTGTCTGGCAGTCTGATGGACGAATCTGGGTTTGACGGATGCCAGGAGAGTGCTACCTACCAGAGTGCATGGTGCCAACAGTAAGATTTGGTGGAGGACGCATAATGGCCTTGGGCTGTTTTTCGGGGTCAGAGCTTGGCCCCGAGTTCCAGTGAAGGGTGATGTTAATGCTACACCATACAAAGACATTTTTGCAAATCATATGCTTGCAGCCTTGTACTAAACGTTTGCGAAGCAGTCTTTTCTTTTCCAGCATGACTGTGCTCCTGTGCACAATGTGAGGTCTATAAAGACGTCAGGTGTGGAGGAACTCCTGTGACCTGCACAAAGCCCTGACCTCAGCCCCGCTGAGTACCTTTGGGATGAATTGGAATGTCAATTGTGAAGCAGGCCTTTTTATCCAACATCAGTACCTGACCTCACAAATGCTCTTTTGAGGGAATGGGCACAAATTCCCACAGGCACACTCCAAAATCTTGTGAAAAACCTTCCCGGAGTGGAGGATTATAGCCACAAGGGGGATATTAATGTCCGTGGTTTTGAAGTAGTCAAACAAGGTGGCTCATATAGGTGTGAAGGTGTCCACATACTTTTGACCATATAGTACTTGTGTACATTAAATCATTTTTTAATGGTTTAAATTTTCCTATTATTTTTTTGCCACACATTGAGTGGGCTTGGCTGAGAAGAGATAATTTGTTTCAGTGACCCATTGCTATAAAGGACTCTTGGTGCAGTAGCTAGGTAGCTAGCTTGGTGTCTAGCCAAATAAAAACATTAGCACTTCACACAAAGTTGTTAGTGTCTTTGCAAGATAATTGAGGTAACTGTTAGAACATTCTGGTTTGTAACGTTCATTGCATGGTTTGTGTTATGCTGTAATGTGAATTTTAATTGATTGTTTTCTGCTATGTTTTAAACCATCCCTAAAACCCCTCCCACCATTTTTGTTGCATAGGACTTTGAAACATGACCCACTATTACCAGGTGTTGGTTTACAGTGTTATATTAAACATTATGTTTCATTTTAAAAAGAAGATAAATTTGATAAAACACTGCTCGAAAAACCAACTAAAATTGGCTCATCTGTCCTAGCTGAGAACAGTCTGGGTTTGGTTCTAATATTCCAATGAGCATGCTTGATTGACAGCCCACTGTCACAAATCCACAGCCTGCTATGCTGCTCAAGAGGGCTGAATATATTGGCGCAAGCAGACAGAATCAAACAACCATACATGTTCAAACTTACTGATAAGGATTTTGCAAAGAATTCTCAATTTCCTGCACTAGATAATCCTTGTTCACTGGTGCTGGGGATGGAATTGTAGGTTTCTATCATGACGATAATTAAACTATAGGCTTAGACACAAAGGCAAAATAAAACGGTCATTTGTAGATTGAACACATGTACATTATGTACCCAGAAAAAGGCTAGCCTAATTAGAAAGAAAACAAGTTAGATTAGGTTCCCGGGGACTTGAGTATTTTTTGCTAATTGCTATAAAGTGGACTAATGTTGTCACTCTACGCAGCAAATTACTTTGCAAGATAGCAGGCCTGTAGGAACCAAGGCAGAAGGAATCGTAAGACCACTCTGTTTTTTCCCTCAGAGACTATCAAGTGTTTGAGATGTTATACTGTTGATACTCGTGTGCAGATACTGTGCAGTGGATGACGGTCTGGTGAATCTAGGCTTGTCTAGGCGTCTTGTTAGTTGCCATCGCTGTTGTCCCACTACATTAGTACCCTGTAAGATGTGATCAGAGGCATATGTAGTTGTCACTGGGAACACACTGTAACATGCTTTGTGAAAAGTTAATCTGGAACATTTTGCTGCTTTAGCTTTAACAACTTTTAAAAATTGTGATATAAATGAATAGGACCGTCCTGCAATGGATAATAATAGACACAAGCAATTTAGCTGTAATTTGATCATGAACGCTGTGGTATGACAGTTGCAGCTATAAGAGGAAAAAAAATCCAATGGCTAAATTTCCATGTATTTTGGCATGCTCAGCAGTGAGCAGCATGAGCGAGAGAGAGAGAAAGAGAGAGAATGAGAGAGAAAGAGAGAGATGGCACTGGGTAAATGTACACTGGAGCTGTTTCACACAAACAGAATGGCTTTTTCCATCAGGTTACTGAAAGTACCAAGCCAATCAGGACTTTAATTTCTGGGGGGAAGCCCCATTATACATATGTATGTGTCTGCACAAGGTTGTGGAAGATAGAGATTTGGAATGTGATTTTAAATTAATATCCATTTTTATGAAGGCAAGATTGAATGTGAAAATTGCCTCTCATAATGTCATCAGGATCTCTTAAGGGAGGATGAAGATAATCAGTATTGTGCAGTGTACTGAGAGGTTGGAGGCTAAATTGCTATTCTGTTTGCTACTTTTTCTTCACCACGTAATTGCACTGGACAACCTAAATCAAATCCATTTATGCCTGAATGCTTAACATATAGCTGCCCTTGCTATATGTATCTAATTACGTTTTGAAACGCTACGCCACTGTATGAGAAATTAGATAATAATAGTGACTCCTCCTTAAACAGGAATAATGAAAAGGCTAATTTGACACCAGTCATTTCGACACTTAAAGGTTTTCTGTGTTCTAGTGTATAGTTGCTGAATGCTGAATAAAGATCTCAGTAATGTCGGCCTGGGTTGTCAAAACATCTATGCAGTGCACTCTCCTGAAGAGCGATGACCTTAATCAAAAGTGTCATACAATTGGCTAGAACTCACTTAGCATGAAATCTGCCCTTGCTCGAGTAGCCTTCCCTTGGCCTGTCTCACAGCAATGAAGTTTCCTAATAACTCATTTTGCTGGAGAAGTGTGGTGGATAAAATGTTGATGCATTCATGGTTCAATATCTTAAGGGCTCGTGTTGGCTTTTTCTTTTGCTTTTCTATGGGTGCAATTAAAACTTCTTGTCAAAATAAATGAATTTTTTTTTAACTTTTTACATTTATAAGAAATATCAGTTTTTATTATTATTATTTTTTTTACTTCGCCACTATTTAGAGTACGTGACTCTCTACTCTAGTCCCTGTTTCTAAATGACAGAATTCTGAGCCAAACTCGGGCCTCTCAAAGTAAGTTTCACGTTCCTTCGAAATGAGGCTGTGAAAGTGAAGTTTCCAGAGTTCCGAAGTCTCCCCTCATTGTTCCCAATGTCCCTGTCACTTTCTCCTGTGTCTTCCCATTGACGAGTTTGCCAGCCTGTTCAAACAGTGGGCTCTTTCTCTTCCTCAGCCAACTTATTACCAGAGACACTGGGAGCGGCTTTCCACAAACATCATATTTTCACACATGGGTGCCAATAATTGTGATCTCCACAAAGCGTGGATGCCTTGTTGGGTTTGCCGAGCACCGTCTTCCTTGTCTCCTGCGACGGGGAAGAAAGTCTATGTTTGTGCAGCTAAAAATGAAGGCGGGCGCGTTGTCACAGTAAGCGAAACGTTTCTGATTGCATTTCTTCAAACCAAGCACTTTTGATCGCCTCGTTTTGAACAGATGTGTTCGGCACAGATAAGAGGTAGATCTGTACCACGTGCAGGCATAATACCTTCTCTCTTAATACTGTTGCCCCTCCCCTTCAGACACATGGCCATCATGTGCTTGTTGTTTTTTTAAATTGAGGAAACTGTTAAACAAGGAGGCCACCGTACACTCTTGATTTCTCTATGGCACTCAGGGGAAGGAAAGGGCTGGTCCGATAGCCAGGTCATAATGCCATTGTCTTTGCACGTTCCCACCACTTCAGTTTAAATGTCACATGACTCTTCAGACAGGTTTATTTGAACTAGAGGCAATCATGGCTGTTTAAATGCCTAACCAGGTGTAAAAATACAACCACACTCGTAATCAGAATCTATTATCTGCAAACTCAGTTAAATAATATGAAAAATGTACTTTACAAAACGCTACATAAATTCTGACAAACATACATTCCGGCAATTAATTTTCACACGAACCACGCGGCACCAGCATCTGAAAATATCTTTCGCGAACGGCGGAAATTTAAAGTGCCTCCTTGCTTTTATTTCCTCTTGTATCCTTGACTGCATTTAATGAGTGGATGCAGTGCACCTGTGGCCAAAAGGACATTGTTAAAAATAAGGAGTGAGGCTGACTGCGACCCCTTCTCTATATCCTTGGGAGAAGGTGGAACGTGGCCCGGAGCCCAGGCTGGGTTTGTGTGCCTGCGGCTGGCTGCTCGTGCTACTTTCTGTGCCGGGTCCACCTCTGAAAGCAGGCAGATGTTTTATTCATATGGATATGTTCCCTGTGTTGTTGACTAAATTGCTCGTCTCACAGAAAACATCAGTGTGTGGGAACTCTCCCAGTCTGGCTAAAGCACTCAACATGCCTCCCATTGAAGATGAGCTATAATGCAGCTTCCCCATTAAACAGCCCGGAATACCAACCTAAACATTACAGCGCAGGTGCTGTGAGGCTTTCTGAGAGCTGGGCCAATTCTTTACCCCCCCCCCCCCCACCCCCCCCTTGTTAGAAATGTAAAACCCAAAACACTACAACGAGAAATTTGTCTCGATTGTACAGCTGATGTGATCTGAACCGTAATTGATGACCTGCCTTGCTGTGAGATCTGAGTTTCATGTCCAGCACTACGCAGAATCACCTTTAGCTGCGAGCACAAGGGATGCAAACACAGAGACTTTTTACGAGGATGGCTTTGGTACACCCCGTTCACCCCCATTGTGTTCCAGCCCGTGTTCAGGCTGCCATTTATAAAATGCTGCTTCTTTACAGCACACGGCAGGTCTTTGGTTTGCTAATATGTGACTGACCCTTCCCCCTGTTTCTCCCTTGTCTTCTCTTGGCTTTGTTCCCTCTGCCGGTGCGCCCTGCGGCCGCTGGCTCTGATTTCCACGGAGCACTAGCAGGTGAGTTAATCCCCAGGCTCAGCCTCCCTCTTTCTGAGCAATGACTACAGCGGCACGCCAAGGTAAAAGTCCAAAGTGTGGCCTTTTATGGACAAACAGGCGAATCCGTTTGCTAATGTGAGGGAGCTACTACCAATTCCATTGTGCTTTAAATAAAAAACAAAAACAAGAAAGCAAACAAAAACCTCTGTTTGCTTTAGTAGACCAAATCCCTAAACGGGTTGAATCTCTCTGCGATATTTCAGATATTCCTGTGACTTTCCGTTTCTTCTATGCCATATAAATGAGGCAGAAGGGTACATCAAAAGTAAATGTCTGCATGAGCAAGAGTCGCTCTCCACGTGGTCAATCTCTCCTGCCTCCAGAGATAGGCCAGGGCTGTATTTCATCTCCCCAAGGTGTTGGGCTGCAGATTGCACTGCGATGTATAAATAACTATCTGGGAAATACTCTTATCTGCCAAGCTCCCACAAAACCAGGAGAAGAGTCCCTGAAAAATGATGCAGGGGAGTCTGTTACCTCTTCTGTCCAGTGAGGAGCTGCAAACACACCTGTGCCCTGCAAAATACATATAGGGGTGCAAGACGCTTAAAAAAGCAATACTGGTCCTGGATCTGTTCAGTGGATTTTAAGGACCTGTACAACATTGTCTTGGCAGGAAAAAACCAGCAATGCACTAAGCTTTACAGAATCCTTAATGACAATAATGATCTCCAGCAAGTGATTATCAAAGCATCTGTGATTAGGCAATTTTGGATTCTGAAGGATTCTACTGATTCATTTTTTTTCCCTGAATACCTTGTTGTATCCCAAAAGATGGGTTAGTTTTAATATTTGGAGTCTAGGGATGTAAAAACATATGGCTTATTCTGTGTTGGCCAAGAGGTAGTTATCATAAACAGAGCTGCTAAAAACAACCATGATCAGTCTTCACAGTCTTCTCAGGGATCTGATAGTACCCTATGTATTCACTGGGTTTCCTAACAGTATATAATTTCTAATACGGAATGTAAGGTTATTTAAAGCTTTTCAGAAATAATGTAATATTTGCTCGTAATATCTACTGTTCACTTCCACCGACTTGTGACAGATTTCCATACTGTAGTATTGTTTACTATGGTGTTTCACGTTGTAGTATTGCATCCTGTGGTGTTTCACGTTGTAGTATTGCATCCTGTGGTGTTTCACGTTGTAGTATTGCGCACTGTAGTGCTTCACGTCATAGTATTGTTTACTATGGTGTTTCATATTGTAGTATTGCATCCTGTGGTGTTTCACGTTGTAGTATTGCATCCTGTAGTGCTTCACGTCATAGTATTGTTTACTATGGTGTTTCATGTTGTTGTATGGGATGCTATGGTGTTTCAAGTTGGTGTATATTGAGCTGTTTCATGTCGAATAACTGGCATCTCTGCTCAGATACTCATTATGTAAACAGCTTTTATTACACTGCCAGATTTTTGTGTTACAGTTCAAAATGAAAAGATTAATGAAATGATTCGTTCATGCACTCATAATTACAGATAGCTGTGTGACAAAATATCATCTTTTATTGGCACTTATTTCCCTATGAATTGCAGGTGGTCCGAGGCTCATTCGGTGTTATTATATTGCTTTCAATTTACATGTTAACATTATAGATGGCATAGCATTATTGTTATAGGACTAAATTGCTTCCTTATCACTTTAAATATGGCCATTTAATATAAAGAGCATCTCATAATAGTGAGAAATTGCTCATCTCATATCAAAATTGTTTTAGTCATCAAATCATTTCAGGAAGTGTTTTTTTCCCCCTGAATAAAGCTTTCATGTCATCTACCTGTTAGACTGGAGCAGCAAGAAGAACAGAAAACATGAGGCAGAAAATATACTTTCAAACTCATATAGGCTGTAATGTAGATTTGTAATAATGAAATCAGTCATTTGGAGTTAGGACGAAACTTGAAGGGCCAGAAGGTAACCGAGCCGGGTCACCAAGGTTGTGGCCCAAGTGGCGGTTCTTTACACGCATTGCTTTGGTCGTCCGTGGACGCCGTCCTCCCGTGTTTCGCGTCCCGTGTTGTTGATGCGCGCCAAAGGGAATATTAATGCAGAGTTCCAGAAAAGGTGGCCTCGCGTTGTCAGGGAGATAACGTCGTTAGGGCGCAGCGGCCAGACAAAAGTAATTGATTTTGTGCTTCGGAGGGTTTTTGACGGGCATCGCTGAGTTTGCGACTCTGGCGTCCCTCTTGTCTCGAATCGGGGCTTGGATATCAGTCGTCCTGCAGGTCGGTTATCTACTGTTGACGGGAGTCTCCAAATGCAATCTGGACTCATGTCTCCCTGTAATTTCCTCGCGCGCATGAGGAGGCGGCGCTATTATCAGGCAGGAAAACATTTTGTTGTCGCTTGATTACGCTAATGGGAGTGCACACGAATATGAAACACAATGTTATTGAAATTAGGCTTGATTGCCGATGGCACCTCAGGTTAATTTGTATTCCCCTGCCTAGATGTGGCGCTCGCATTTGAATGTAACGGTTTTCTTGACTAAGATATGCTTTTATTTCATTCTTTTCCCCATGGTTAACGACACGGTCCGAAGGGCGGGCCGGAGGCGGGGCTTAAAGCACATGACAGATTCTGGGTCTCCACTGGTTTGTCTCGGTGGCTCAGTGACACTTGCCAACCTCTGCCTGTAGGTCAAGGGACGTTCCGTGTGTGGAAAGGGTTCTGCAGTTTTCTTTTTGACAACACTAAATACCTGGGAAGGATACTTAAGGAAAACCCTGGAACCGGAACCGCAACAGGACATGTTGCAGGCCTTTCCTCAAGATAAGCCATAAGAAGCGAGGAAAACTGCCATTATTTCTTGTTTCTGCGCCTGTTGTGTTTGTTGTTATTTTTCCACTTAATTATTGATGTGGACTGTTTTTTTCACTCCTGCTAAGTTCCCATCAAAGAATAGGCCCTAATTGCAGAGGGGCGAAAAAAGGTCTCTTTGATTTCTTCAGAGAGGCGTTTGAGTCCCTGGCTTTCAGATGCAATTTGTGGGAGAAAGTATAGGGGGGAGAGAGAAAGCCTTTCCCCCAGAGCAGCCAGTGTATCAATCACACTCAGACAATTTGGGTGTTTATGTGGAATGTATGGACTATGTGTTCTTTTGATGGTGAAGGCTAGTCAGTATAAGCCAGTCCCAGCAAACCTACCAATATAATGTTCATGAAGTATATTTATGATAATGTGTATATAGTATGTTTATGATGTCTGTGGCAGGTTCAAAGGAAAATCGCGGTCTGTGCTTAATGCACAGCGCTGATGTCATATGTCTAGTTGTGCAGTCAGGAAGTACATTTTTACTTTTATTACAGCACCGGTTCCTTATAATCACATCAAAGCACAGATTTCTACCTCTATATATATATATATATATATATATATATATATATATATATATATATATATATATATATGTATGACAGCTCCTGAGGAAAACACATTCTCCTCCCTCTGCAGTAGAACAAGATATAACATGGGAATCAGTGGTAAGGTACAGCCATGTATGATGGGAAGCGTCAAAATCGATGTAGCTGACCGACTCATGGAACTCTGGGCAGCAGGAGAAGAATCCCATGAAGTGGCTCATTTTATGAAAGCTCATGTTTGATCTCTGTATTGAGAAATTTAGTTGAAACGTTTGTTTCATCAGCGCCCATCCCCCATTCCTCTGCTCGAAAGAGGGACAGAAGCACGTCGGATGTATCGGGGGAAGCCTTTGATTCTCCGACTTTTTCTTCTGCCACTGTTCTTTTATTGAGCATCATGTGATATTCAGTGTGCTGTGTCAGAGTCCCCACAAACCCCTGCTGCACAAAGGCGGAGACCTTTGTCTCCAGAGATTCCAAGCCTCTGATACCATGTTTACACACACGAACCTAAGAACAAAATTTTCCCAATGCTTTCTACAAACGCATTGCTTATTTATTTATTTTGAACCCCCCCCCCCTTGCCTTGGCCATGATGCACCGACACGGGTTTCCCTGGCAGCGACCTGGTGGTGCAACCTCGCCTCGGAAAAGAGCGAACTTCACTCCGAGCGGGGGGAGGGGGAGAAAGCAGAGATCCGGCTTTAATTCCAAAAAGGCTTTGCTTGTGCATAGAGCCACTTTGAGAGGGAACAATAGGAAGGAACGAGAAGCCGGACCTTGATGTCATTGTAGCATGAGCAGACAGGCCTCGGCGGAACGTGGCCAGAATCTTTATCGTCTCCCTGGTTATGACGACCCACGGTCGACCTCTGAAAAGAACTGTAACAATGAATGCACGTACTGCCCAGAATTACTTCTTTCTCTAAAATGGATCTTTGTACAAATCTATTTACAATTTCTCTGAAAGAGTATTGGGCTTTGGGATGCTGTATTATCTGTATTTCAGTGGATTCTTGTATTTGTAAGAATTCACAGCAAAATCCTCCAGTGGACTTTTCCGTGGTCTCCATGCATGCGAGGTGAATAATTAAAAGTCCGGCCACTCGCCATACTTGCAGGGTCCTCGCCTTTAATGTACGTGTGGAAGGAGGAGTCCGTTCCTGGAGGTGCTAAAGGCTCGGCATGCAGGTCTCCTGACCTCACCCATGGAGCTCTGCTGCTCGAGGGGGAGGCGGACGGGCGGGAACTGGAGCTCGTTCGAAAAAGATTCCCTTCTAATAAGAAGGCCAGGAATCGCTTTCCCGTCGTGGCCGAGGCAGCCGGTGGAAGGGTCGGCGTGCAATTTCGGCAGCGTTCGCATCGAATAGTGTCTGCGTAATGGCCCGAGCCCCGCTCTCCATAATGGCAAAAACGCTGGCGCCGACGGAAATCCGGGGCGCGGCGTACGTTGGGGGGCGAGACGCGGGGGTTGTGGGCGGAGCCGACGGAGGAGGCGAGAAGCCTCCGCAATAACGTGCAATCTGCAACCACAACACTTTCCTTCCCTGCCTGGCAGGGGCGGCAGCTGGGGCGGCAGGTTTTCCCCAGGAGAGGTTGATGGATTCTCCCTCTCTGGAGGAGGCGGCGGTGGCTGGCTTAAACAGAGCGCTCCGGCTCACGCACGTCCGTGTGAGAGAGAGAGAGAGAGAGAGAGAGAGAGAGAGGGAGAGGAAGACGTGAGCCGCGCTACATTTACACAGAAATGAGCCACAGAGGTGCCAGATCATACAGCAGGATGTCGCCGGGCAGATTTATTTTTACCTGACGCCATCCAGGCCTGTGGCTTAATCGTGCGGAATGGCCACTGGTGGATGTTGTCGGGGGAGCGAGCCGTTGGTGTGTCTTGTGAAGTTGCAAACCCCCCCCCCCCCCCCCCCCCCCCCCACACACACACACACACACACACACACACACCTCCCCCCCGGTAACCGATGCCAACCACTGTGCCCCTGCAGGGTGTTGAATTTGTTGCAAGGCTCAACCTCTCCGACTCTGTGAATCAGTGTACTTGGCCTAGCACATTTGTTATCCAGGCGAATGAGGTCTTCCTGTTTAGACACCTCTGCATTAAGTTGTTAAGAGGACTCCCTATGGCACTGCCAAGGTGTGTCACATCATTTACCTTCCCCACTTTATTTAGGCTTGCTGCCTCGCCACGGTGGCCGCCGTGAAGTGAAACGCTCACGACCTGCAGGGACTGAGGTAGTGCTTCCTGTCCGCCCAAGCGGTTAGCCAGCCAGCGTGGTCTGTGAAGCACTTCACAGCTCGGGAGCGCCGTCTGTGTCCGACATCGTTTCAGTTAACACTCTGGCAACTGGTATCAAACAAATGTGATGTCCTGAGAGAATTCACATGCATTATTTAAGTGCATTTTACTGTTCTTGGGCTAAATCCGTGTAATTCTAAAATGAAAACCGAAACAAAACAAACAAACAAACAAAAAAAACTCCAAAGGTTTCCTCATATGAAAAAAAGCAGCTCATAGCACACACTTGCATAATGGATGTGACCATCAAAGAGAGACAGACAGCTGACTCTTAGGGCTGTCTCTCTGCCTGAGATTACAGTGGACCTACTGACCTGAAGTCATGAAAAATGTACGCTGCTGATATTGAGCAGGCTTTATGCTTTATTTAGACTTTATTCAAATCATTTCAGGCCAACGTGAAGCCCGTGTTCTGTTGAAAGTCTCCCCCTTAATATATTTTTCAGTCAATATGACTTCTGCCTTTGGGTTCACGTGTGGTCGTAGATTGGCGTTTGAGACTTACCCTTTCTATATGTGGAGCTCACATATGGCAGAAATGACCCGATGCTGATTACTTGACTTCATCTGTAATGGAGGAGAAGCATAGGCTTATTCATAGGCATATTACCCTGAGGTATATAGTTCATAAAGAGACTCTTGATCTGGAGACTGTTGTTCTTGAGTAGGGAAGGTTCAGTACCTGTCCGCTCTCTCACTGTGGGGGAATCAGGCACATTGCTTTTGGTCCCAAATGAGTCCCAGACTTCAAACAGCATATTAAACGATGATGCTGTCAAGCTGTCACAAAGGTAATGAAGTTGGTCCACACCGTTTGTCTTCTTTTGTCATGGTTTTCCCCCCATTAGTCATAGTGGCTTTGCCGTTAACTCCGAAGGAACCCCCTTAACCTAAGGACACTTAGACTCAGAGAGATGGTCTCATTTTCTCAGTCATTCACACACAGACAGACAGAGAGAGAGAGAGACAGACAGAGAGAGACAGAGACAGAGAGGGAGGAAATATATAAGACAACAGAAAGACTAAAGAGGAAAGAACTGAGCTTGGGATAAACCGATTTAAGTAAAGCTTTCTTAAAGACTTTATCAACAAGCTTTGTCAACTTTATGAAATCTTTTTCAGAGAAAATTTTTCATTTTACCTAAGCGAAATATTCCCAGCACTACTTTTTCTTTTAACCTATTAATGAAAACGCTTTAGTCGAACTAGGTTTATTTTGTTAATTAGAAAGAACAGGTTGAATAGTAATTTCATTCCTCCTTAAATTAGTGAAAATGAGATGTTTACAATCATGAACTATTGCACATACTGCATGGCTGTTCTATTACTTTCCTTTAAGTAGCCAAGATTAGTTCATCGCTTCCAAATGAATCAGCGCCGGACTGAAGTGTGGCCAGTAGAAGCCGAGTTGATTAACCTGGCATTAATGTGCTCTAAGTGGACCAATATGTTAGCGTGAGTGTCTCTGTGGGTGCGTCTGTGTACTGTGGATGCCGGTGTGTGTGTGTATGTGTGTGCGCACGTGCGGCTAAATAAAGTGTAATGAATCTTATTGATGTGTGTCCCTGAGCGCTGGACGCGGGCCACCCCTGGTGCAGGGCGGCTGGTGCTCACACAGATGCCAGGGCCTGAGCACCTGGGAAGGGATTAATTAGCAGACAGCTGCCCAGCAGTTCAGACCTCACCCCTGGGAAGTCTGCTCCCCCTCCACCCTTTCTTCATAAATGGTCTCCATGGACGTCCACCCCCCCCCCCCCCCCCCCTCAACCCCCTCCCCCACACCAATCAACATGTATCATTTGAGTCCCCCATCTTCCGATTATCGAAGCATCAAAGGGCATCGAGAACCCAATCAACATGTATCATTTGAGTCCCCCATCTTCCGATTATGGAAGCATCAAAGGGCATCGAGAACTCGTCTACGTCCGCGGGCCCTACTGCAGAACAGCGGTTATGGTTGAGGCTGCCATAGAGTACAACTCACCTTTTGGTTCTGGGCTTTGCGCTGAGATGTTGACGCTGTTGAGGTGAAGTCCGCCGGGGGTGCTAACACCGTTAGCTTCAGGCAGGTGATGAGTGGCATCAACTCTAAAACATTAAATAGTGCGATCATACAATGGCACGTCATTGAGTCAGATCACGTCCACAGCTAGTCTGTCCACGTTTGTCCTTCATCCAACACTCAGGTGGCATTAGGGGGAGCATGTGGGGGACATGGATGTCAACGCTGGGAGGTAACGTCTCAAAATATATGGAGGGATTTTTAGGGTGTGTTTTGTAGATGCTGTAGGCCTTCGGTGCTCTCTGCGTCTTCCTTTGGGCAAAACGGGCATCTAAAGGTTGGAATTACACGGCTATAAAGCATTTGGCCTTGGCAGAGACACCAGCAACAATAATTAAGCAGCACAATAAAAATGATTAGAACTGCTTTTGACATTCTCATCGCGAGTAACTTCCTCTTAATTGCAATCACAAATTTTAATGCCAGTTTTATGTGCCATTGCTATAAGCTGTTTAAAGTTCAATCGCTACACTCTTTAAATCTGCCCTATTTCTTCGGATGAGCCGGGGGCAGATGGGGGTGGTGGGGTACTAGAAGGGGACGCGGGGGTGTGGGGGTAGAAGACGTGGGAGCCCCCCCCGACCATCCAAATGCTGGACGCTGATTGGCTGAGGCTTGGGAGCAAGGTGTGAGCGGCTCCGGGCTGCTTAGATATTTCACCGCAGCACCTGTCGAGGACTAATGCATGTTATAACCTCATAAGCATCATGAAATTGGACATTATCCTGTAATTAAAAGAACAGAGATGCATTACGGCGATTACCTGTGGCGCACAACGAGTCTCCGCGTCGGACTGCTTGCGGCTAAGCTAGCGGCACTCTCCTCAGTGGGCGCGGGCCGTACGGGAGGGCCCCGGACCAACTCAACAACGAAGGGAAGGAGGCACCGGTGGAGGTGGATCCATCCAGCAGGCTGCAGGCCGTTTGCTCCCCCTTCTCCTGGTTCGGAGGTTCAGCTATCCAGAAGGCGCGACGATCACTCCCGCTGCATCGCCTCGGCAGGACGCTGGCACTTCTGCGGGAGAACTGCGCGGTAAAGTGGGACTCTCCTCCTGAAAAGAGCTGTGGATAAGACCGGGGTGTTGCACTTCAGTACACCATCAAACTCACGTTCCCTTTATGACATCACCTCCTCGGGCACGTGCGTTCAGTGAAGAGAAATCAGCACTGGGACTGAATGGGAGAGGTTCACGAAAGGTTTTATGGCTGCGTTTGTCAAGCCTGTTAGTGTTAAATGACATGAGACGCATCAGCACTATGGCTTAAAGTATATTTGTAGTACAAGTTGGGTCAAATGTAGTACAATTTCTATTTTGATTAAAAAAGAATTTATTTTTGTAACTGAAACAAAAGAGATACATTACGATGTGAAGTGACGCAAAATATAACCGTGGACATTTTCTGATTCTGTTCTTTAGAACAGAATACATTTAATTTTGTTGACAACAAGCTATATTAGATGTTATATAACATTATAATATTTTACCCAACATATATTTTCAAAACTTTCAAAAAGTAGTGGGAACAAAATCAGTCACTTCAGAAGTGGACATGTCCCCAGCGGCCCCAACATAAACGACATTTATGCCCACAGGCCAACCCAGGACAGGGGACTACTGCTGGATGTGTCCAGTCACAAATTTGTTCTGCGCTATATAAAAGCAACGGCTATGTGGACCGAAGTTTAATCAGAAATGGGTGTGCGACACGCAGGCAGACGGTGCAGTAAAAGGAGGCATGTTGTGCATGTTTTGACTGAAGCAGACAAACTTTTTTTTGCATGGGTATTCGCATAGCACCAATGGCCGAAGCTCTGGTGATGCCAGATGCAGGTAAGTTGTAAAGACACCACCTGTTTGGTCACGTGAACCCAGACAGCTTCCTTCATCTCACTTTTGATCCTTTCCTATCACTGGACCAGTGACCATGACCTTGCGTGCTGATGACATCTCACGTGCTGTGTCCAAGATCACAAAAGACACGCGCACAAAAAACACACTGTAAATACAGCTAAATTACAGCTAGAGATCCGACCAAGATGAAAAATCAGTCCAGAAGTTACGTCACACTAATTCAGACC
The DNA here is from genome assembly GCF_052324685.1 of Brachyhypopomus gauderio. Taxonomy (NCBI): domain Eukaryota; kingdom Metazoa; phylum Chordata; class Actinopteri; order Gymnotiformes; family Hypopomidae; genus Brachyhypopomus; species Brachyhypopomus gauderio. Next base: position 9,544,134 of record NC_135224.1, read on the forward strand.
ATTTATATCTTTTTAACTTTAAGAAATTCGGCTGTTTCTATAAAGTGATACTTGTGTTGAATGAATTGAAAACAATGACTGGCTGGTTGGAAAGTACAAAAATGGCCTTTCCTATTTGCAAAATCTCTTTCTAAGCACAAAATGAATGAAAAGTGCAGCTCTCTGGCAAATGTATCAACATAAAATATTAATATACACCCGTCAAGGCCCAGCAGCGTGTAATTTAAATGGCGAGACAGCAGGAATATGGCTGGTGTCCCCTCCTTTTTACCTTTAGCAGAAGGTCTTTCAAAAGGCATTTGTTTCAGATTTCTTCTGCCGGTTAATTGCCTTTTTTGTCACAAATTTGCGTTGGCAGTGTTTGGTTTCTGCTGCCGTATTATTTATAACCCTTAGTTTCTGACAGGAAGTTCCACCCGGCCTCCCCTTTCTGCGCCCTCCCTTTTCCTCCTGGTGGATGATTGATTTATTCCGTTTAACCTTGATAAGGGAAGCAATAGAAAAACAAATTGCCATATTGACACAGACGTGATGGCCTGCTCGGCTGCGGTGGCTGGGGAGGTGCGTGTGTGTGTGTGTGTGTGTGTGGGGTGGGGGGGTGGGGGGTATGGGCATGTGGGGGTCGTCACGCTCAGAGGGGAGAAAGGAAGAGGGCTGCGCTTACAGAAGCACTGCTTCTCCCTCCGCCAATCTCCCAGTGTACACACTGTGGCTACAAGATACTGCGCTATCTCTTCCGAAGCGTGGCAGTCAGTTGCCATGCCGGCCGGTCTGCTGTGTTGGAAGGCATCAGTGCCTGGGCCCGCTCCTCCGGTTTCGTTTTTTACCACTCGGTGTTTACGTGGCGGCCATGCCCGGGGCCCGATTCCTGTCCCCGCGTGGCTTTTGACGAGCCGCCGGAAGTCCACGCAACGCCGGTGCATTTAGCGAGTGTCCCTTAATCAACAAAATGATATGGTTATGATTATGACTGATGAGGACCACGCCCTCCGTTAACTGTGTTATGACGGGTTTAAGCCGCTTGCTTCAAATTGAAGATCATTATTCATTCGGTTCTCATCAGCACAATCACCACAGCTCTCAATCAGCCAACAAGAAAATAACAGATTAGCGGAGCCTGTTGCTAACTCCGTCACACAAGACCGTCGCCTTGGGTCGCGTGGTGCCTGCGCTCTTTGCAAATGCGTGCGCTGAATGTGCCGTGCCCATTAGCTTTGCTGTGTGGCACATGCACACGTGGGTCACCATTCCATCTGGCTGCACTATTAATCTTTCTCAGCGGGGCTTGGCCTCCGTGTCACTCTCCCTTTCTCTTTCCTCCATCTTTTTCAAGGTCCCCTCCGTCATCTTTTTGTCATTTTCTTCCTCTGGCATATGCTGATTTCACTTATCACACTTGACCTGTGCGTTGGGAGTGCCGGCTGGTCCGACGGGCCCACCTCCCCACCTCCCCACAGCAAATCCCACCGGCTCCTCGGCTATGGGCCAAACCGCACGGCTTCTCTTTTGAAGGAGCAGCCTGCTACCTGTCTCCTGCCCTGATGCGTTTGGACCCTGCCTCCTTGGCTGTCGGGTGGAGGTACGGAGCGGGAGCAGGGCCGTGGGGAGGTGTTTGGGGAGGAGTCTTCCCCGCGCACCTCCTCTCGGCTATGCAGGACGGCACCTCCGCCTCGCTCCGTCTCAGCCAGGACAGGCTGTGCTCGAACACCTCCGTATTACCCCCACCCCTATGCCTTTTTTTGTTTTTGTTTTGATTCTCTCAGCCACGTTAACTTTGCCATCGTTGCATGAGCGTTTATCTTTTCAACTGCCTCTGCCACGTGCCGAGCAAATAAATGCTCACGCAGATGACATCATCTTAGCGTTCCCCTTGGATCAAAATGGCTTCCTAAATCCAGGAAACAACCCTGTCAGAACGACCACTTCCCTTCTCTCTTGCGCACAGGCAGCCTGCAGGCTGAAGGGCAGAGCTGGGTTTAGGCCGTGTCCCACAGATGTGTGTGTGTGTGTGTGTGTGTGTGTGTGTGTGTTGGGGGGGGGGGGGGGGGGGGGTCAGTCTGTGGAACTGTGAGGACAGAACGTCTTGGAGGCCTGGTAGAGCAGCAGGAGGGGGGGTTCCTGGGTGCCTAGCTGAGCTCGTGGCTACTAAATTAGACATCTCCTTTGGCTGTTCATTTGATGTCCATTAATCTGTCGTTGGGCCGACTCTGTATTAACTGCTAATTAACTGCTGACACAAGGACCGAGAGATGTGGGTAAATCTTGACAAGGGCTGCAAACACAGTGATGGGATCTTGTCTGGGAATGATTAAAACCGATGGGGAATATTAAACGCAATTCGGCGCAGTAATTAGCAACACTTTTACTGTCCGTTTCGATCGCTCTCCCTCCACTTCTTCTCTTTCCCTGCCTTCTCTTAGCTCATGTACATAACGTCCACATTAACATCCACACAGAGCTCTAAGCTGAATGGATAGATCTGCTTCCGATTTATTGTACAGCTTTTGTCTGGCACTGTAGCTGGCCGCCACAGCCAAAGCTGTAAGTCTCTGAAATAGCCATGTAAGTCTGCTCTAAGCATACGGCTTTAAGTCTGCTCCAAGTCCGTCGAATACATACCTTCCATTGTGAGATACACGCCTCACTCTTTGACCACTCAATACCACACGGCGCAAAATACATCCGCCAGTAACACCGTTCCCCTGCTCCTATGGTGAAATTCCACCGTGAGAGGGCCATTGTGTGGGCTCATAGATTTCCATTCCGGATTTATAGTGGGCCCTCAATTCAACGTGAAATCCACAGGGATACAAAGGGATCATCTGGAATCAATGGACAAAGGTTATGTGCCAGCCCACCTTCTGGCCTTTACCTTGTGCTCCCGTGTGCCGGCCCTCTGCGGTCCTGCAGTTAATTAAAAACCGTGGGTCGTGTTATTGAAAGCATTAATGTGAAATAATGCTGCAGTAAGTCATGTTTACTGGGATTTAACAGTTATGGTATTATGTAATTTGGGTTTAATGTGACTTTAATATGACTTTAGATGCTTAAGTAATTGGCACCTTAGTCAAAGTTCAAGGCAGGTTTTTGGTCCCTTCCCTGTTTATTTTGTCCTGTGAGTCTCCAGCTGTCCACATTGCAAACTTTCAGTTGCACTTGCAACCCATTGACCTGAACCTCTTCCATTCGTCACATTTCATTTGCCTTTCATGTCATCTGTTAACTTTCTGATTGTTCATTTATCATTTCTATAACTATTCTAAGGGGAATATTTTTAGTTTTCCACTAAAAATCACCATCCCACATATACCAACCATAATGTACCCAACAGTCAAAAATGTGTGTACCCTGTCACTACCACGGCATACCACTATCACAACAACCCTCATACTGTTTCCTCATCTCAGCAAACCATAAACATAAACAAAGCTTGCAGATTAAGAGGAATTATGCCTCCACTGCAACAGATTAGTTATGGTAAACACTAAATGTGTGTACTGATGTTGGGGTGGGGTGAGGTTGCTTCACTTTGCTCACACTGTTGAATGTTCACCAGCATGAGGTCCTAATACCACACTAATGCCCCTCTCGCAGCTATTAGAATGGTATATGTACCACTATATACAAACAGTTACTTCTTTACAGACAGCTACTATCACAGCAAATAATAACCCCAGAAGATTAAGAAAGTGTAAAAAAAAAACCCATAAGGGAAAGGGATGGGATGATTAATGTTGGGGTAGGTATATTAGATCATGTATTTGGAAACATGCTAAAAAATGGTCATACTGGCATAATGTAATGGGTCATTTCATATCACTTAAAGTGAGCCTCAACACCATGCAACACAAATCTTTCAGGTGATTCATCAAAACATTAAAAGCGATGTCAAAGGGGGTGGTACATATCCGTTAACTAAAACGTTTGTTTTTAAACTGAGAAAGTCGACTGTTGAAGACCGCAGTCTTTTATGCTGTTTAATGGACAGGCAAATGAATGAATAAATACTGGATGGTACTTTCCTGTAGACAGCTGTGCGCTTGTGTTAAAACGCTGGGTTTGAAATCTTGGTACTCAGTATCTTGGTACTATTTTACATATCCTACATTCCTGCATGAGTACATGTCTGAAGAGAGTGTCTCACCTACTACGGACAATGTTACTTAGATAACGGACAATGTTTTCCATAGTAAAAAACCCTAACCCTAACAACCCTTAATGGTATGAAGGATGTGTCGGTAAGGATTAAAAGTCTGTGTTCTTTTTAAAGTGTGCAACAGCTCTCCAGCTAGATGCAAATGTTTGTTTATGTCTGCTTCCTCCAGTTTCTGACCCATCGGCCGCTCTGAACCCTCAGATGATCTCTACACAGGCTGAGCAAAGACAAGATGTCAGTGAATCCTCAACATCGTGGGTTTTAGATGTCTATTTTCGTCCAGAATATTGTCATTTGGCATTAACCTTTCAAAGAGGGGAAGGTGGGGAGAGGGCGTGGGTGAGATGGAGGGGCAGTGGAGGGTGGAGAAGGAGATGAGGAGAGAGGGAGGGAGAGAGAGGGAGGGAGGGAGAGAGAGGGAGGGAGGGAGGACCAGAGCAGGAGGAAGCCCCTGATCAGTGGAGTGGGAGGAGCTGGTGCGCGGAGAGCTCGGGGAAACAGATCACTACCTCGGAAAAGGAAGGTAATGCTGATGTGAACACGCTCACCTGGGGACGACATAAATCACCGATCGTCCAGAAGAGCAGACGGTGGGCTGAATCCACAGGAAGAGATAGAGAGGAGAGAGAGGGGGCGGGAGACTAGGTGAGGGAGGGAGAGAGAGAGAGGGAGAGAACAGGGAGAGAGAGGTCTTGTGTTGCGTGTGTGTGAGAGACAGAGAGGGAGAAACAGAGGTAAGAGGGGAGTAAAAAGTGAGGTTGGAAAAGAAAGGGCTGGTACATGTGTGTGTGTGTGTGTGTGTGTGTGTGTGTGTGTGTGTGTGTGTGTGTGTGTGTGGGCTGGTACAGAGATAAATGTGACAACAAAGATGTTTTACCCTAAAAGATCATTTACATCATTTAAAGTGCTGTTAAAAACAAAAATGTAGGTAATTGCTGGCTAGCTATATTCTTGACACTACAGTATAACTCCCAAAATGCTAGCTAGTGGACCTCAGGCCATGCTCATGTGGGTGTAGATTGGCCAACTGAAGCTTGCATCTAATTTCTCACGAGGTCCTACAGTTTTGCTATCTGTTCTTCCAAATTAGCATGCGGCTGACAACCACAGTATTGCCCCTCCCCACCCCCATTATATTATATAATAGATTATATATAGATAGCTTATATGATCTCATTTAGAAAATTATTTGCCAGCAGTAGTTTGTAAAGCTCAGTCTCTTGTTTCCCATGTGTTCCTGTGAGTTCTGTGTGTGTGTGTGTGTGTGTGTGTGTGTGTGTGTGTGTGTGTGTGTGTGTGTGTGTGTGTGTGTGTGTGTGTGTGTGTGTAATGTTGAGTCTGTAACTCTTTATGGGTTTGTTTGTAAAGCTCAACCTATTCGTCTACGTGGGTTTGTTTTGCTAGCACTTACCACTGCTGTGAGCAAACTGGCATCCCGAAATGATCAAGGTGTTTAACGCGTTCTGGTAGACAATCTCTGTCTCCATGTGGGGCTAGAAGAGAACGCACTTCCTGCGGGACAAAATGGATCATAATTGTGTCTGAGGAGCCTCTTATTCTGCGGGACACAGTGCGTTTAGAGCGTTAACAGTCAGACACTCTATGGGATTTCATTACTACATTGTCAATTACTTTTTCGGCACACTATCTTTAATGAATGTGGTTGTGGCTATGCACACCTAAAATGTGTGAAGCAATTTTCCAGATTTAATTCAGCAAAATGTTGTTTTGAAACATGAACATGTTTGAAACATGCATTTGAGATCCTACAAATGTTATTTTTGACATAAGGCAGAGAAGCATTTCATGATGGCACTTTTATTATCGATATGTGAATCACTGTACGGGCATTGTAATTAAAAACGAAGGGTCCCCTGTTTTTCAAAAGAGGATTCTGCAGCAGACGAGAACGTATGACTTGTAAATCATGCTAATGAAGACAATTAGCGTTCTTTAGTAGCACTTTCTCTTAGTAGTTATTTTTTCTTCTTCTTTGATTCCCTCTGACTTGAACCGGAAACTCACCAGAGGGGCCAGTCTGAATGCCTCAGTGTCACTGCAACTGCCCCAAACAGAAGGAGTCTGTGTTAGAGGTCAGATGTACAGTGCTGCTAAGGTCGTAGGTTGCCTCCGGGCTGCTGGTGGAGATAAGAGGTGGAGCAGACGTATGGAGAATGCCACACTGATAACTCGAAGCACTAGCGCCGCACTGAAGCCCCGTGATGAATGTGCTTCTGAGAGGCACACCAAACCCACACTTCAGTTTCCTAACCACTTCAAATTATAGCCCTGCGTCTGCGTGCCCTATCAGAATGTACGATCTGATGTCTTGGTGTGTACAAAACACACAAAAAGGGACGCCAGAGGTGGCTCGGCTAAATAGAGACATTGCCTGCTATCTGTTTGGCCTGTAATGGCTGTATGCGGGGCCCTTACAGATGGGGCCTTCCCTCAACGAGAGAGATAAGGAGAAATTTGAATATTGCGCTTTAAATGGATTACATGTTAGACCTTCGGCAGCTGCGTGTCAAACGGGCAACGCGGAGAGCGTTTGAGAATGTGGAAGGGGAGAGTTGGCCACGGAGGCCAAACCAGAGCGGAGGGCGGTGGGGGAACTACAGGCCAGAGCGCCACTGTTTGCCGAGTGCTGGGGCGCAGGAAGAAAGTGCTGAGATGGAGTGTATTGATTGTCAGAGATCGGGGTGGCAGGACAATCACCATGAATTAAACTTCTCAAGGTCCTGGGCAATCGGGGATTAGCTCAATTACCTGGACACACTTTGGCCATCCCCCTCTCTCTCTCTCTCTCTCTCTCTCTCTCTCTCTCTCTCTCTCTCTCACCCACATCGAAAGACAAAGAGTTGATGTGAAAACAACAACGAAAGCGAAAAACAAAACCCAAGGCCAAAGACAGGCTGAGAATAAAAAAATAACAAGTGAAACCAATTTAGCGGCTTTCTGTGGTCCGTTGAATATAGATCGCTTGCATTGTTTGTGGACCTTGTTCAAGATGTGAGGGAGTGTTTCTCAGTGCACTTGTTGCGTGGTACGGTGAAACATGAGCTACCTGACAGACATGGCCTTCTCATTAATGAAGCTGTATACAGTCTGAGAAGTGTAAAGTGCTACGGCGGCAGCCTGGTATTATCATTAGCCCGTCGCCGCTGTTGTAGCTGCAGACAGAGCTCGGAATCAAACGGTTGTCGTCTGTGGTGATTTAGGTCTTTTTTCCTCTCTCCCTTGTCTGCTGTGCACTCTGTTTGCGGCTGATTAATTTGCACATTTTATTCTCAATAAAGTGCTTACAAAAAGATAATTGTGACTTTATTAACAGTTTCTTGAGCAGCAGATGGTGTTCTGCAGGCCTGCCATGTTGAATTAGTGATGACTGTGTCTTTTTATGCACTCTCTGCTGTGGCAACCCATAAAAATCCTCATTAGGCCTCTAATTAATACTACCTTTTCCCAATGTTAGGCCCACTTATTTTAGCGGAAACCATCTTAAGATGAAAACATGTACTGTGATGTCTACTCAAGTTCATCTCATATAAAAATAGTAATTACATTAGATGTTATAATCTCACTTATTACATTCATTTGTACACTATTAAGGGTAATTAAATACCTATTTAAGATGCCAGAATATCTTTGGCCTCATTTGTGTTCAGCAAGCGTAAGAGAGCGGGGGATCCTGGCTTTGGAAATAGCAATAAAACTCCATTCATTTAATCCTCGCAATGTCGTTATTAAAAACAAATTATATCCTACTGTGCCGCCAGTAATCCGTTGCATCAAGTATCAGTAACCGCATAAAGAAGGAGCGAAATACTTTTAATTAATTGCACAAATAACGAGCCAGAAAAGTGTGTGGATTAGCGTGTTTGCTCGGAATCACTGGTTTTGTTTTTCAAACTGGCCTTGGAAGGCTTCCAGCGCCGAGGACGTGCCCAGGAGGACGGGGCTGGATGGGAACGGCTCGACGAAGGAGATATATGGCACGGACACCTAGTCTGTAGAAAGTCTTCAGTTATCGGTCACAGTTGTGGTAAGCACGGATGATGAAAAGCTCCCCTCCAGAACCCAGCTCCGCACATCTTATCCTGCAGCTGTTGCGGAGTGCGACAAAAATGGCTTGTTGATTTCCCCCAGCGGTGTTTTCCAAAGCCATTTTCAAAGTCAAACCTCTGAAAAATCTCTGTCAGACTTTAGCCAGTGATCTTTGGTGGCATTCAAAGGCCCTCTGCCCCTCCTCCCCCCTCCCCCGCTCGTCCTTACTGCTCCATTTGGGCTCTAATTGTTGAGTGAATTGTCGAGTCAGCCTTTCAGCACTCATAAACTTTCTCATTTACAGCAAGCGCCTCCATTTTGGGGCTTTTGTATGGCGAGCATTCTAACCGTGACTGCGTTCGCTCCTTTATCAGTCTGCGGTCAGGGTTCTCTCGGCACCCATAAAACGCCAGAACCCTGGCTATTGTGGGCTTCAGTGTTCCCGTCCTCTCCAGCACAAAACAAGAAGAAAAGGCGTAATTAGAGTTTACAGCTCGCCTCAGAAAATGAACTCGGCACAAAACTTTTCTCTTCCCCCCATTAATGGAAAATATGGTAATCAGCTTTTCGTATACGTGTTTGGCAGGGGCTGATATGACTTATTCATAACGGGGAGTGAGTGTTGCTTCCTCGTCCGTGGCTGAGGGGAAGGGGGAGAGATGGGGCAGATTCTGCTCACCGTCTACCAACCCCCAACCCCGATCTCTGAGCGGTATAAATCAGTGGCATCGTTAAGCACCCACTGTTCAGAGTGAGAGCTGGGCTTCAAGATCCTGAGGGCACACGCTCGCTTTGAGGCACGAGCCTCTTTGTTTATTCCAAACAAAAACGGAATTATGCCGGGGCGCCTGACTGACATCTGCAGACGCGCCATATCCTCGTCGTGTCGCCTTGTTTACAAAACAGCGGCGCCTGAATGCTGCCGCCTGACCACGCCCCCCACAGTCGCAGGGCCACACCCCCTTGCTGCAGAGAGTTCACGCCCCCCTTCATTAACTTTCAGTCAACCATTCTGTGTAGCTAGGGGATTAAGGAATGAGTGTTACGTGGTTTGCACCTTGGTCTGCTGGCTCTTAAATTGCCACCAGTATGCCCATGATGGCCCTATTTGGTACCACAGCTCAGCAGACATTGTCTCATCGTGTCAACGGGCAAATTGGTCATTTTCTGTCGTGCCTGGATCCAATTCGTGGGGACTAATCCCCGATTATAGGCTATTACTGGAGGTAGCGTGGCCCCCATTTGAACCTGATCCAGCATGCGGTGTGACCTGCACCCTTTGGAGAATCATAATAACAATATGGAAAAAACTGCAACTGCAAAGCCGGCGCTGTTTGCTTCCCTCAGCATTTAAAGGATAACCATTTCATAAGAGACAAAAATAGCAGGGTGTGTTTTAGCGCCATCAACGCGGCTCTGATATCGCAGAAAGCCCCGGCAATAACGTGCCTTCAGGGACGGCCGGGTGACCCGACCAGCCAAGAGATTCCCATATAAATGACAGTGATGGAGGGACGGGAGCAGAGACGAGGGTGGAGCGTAGCGCGGGGGCGGAGCATTTCTCTCCTCTGCACCTCCACCCCCACCAGGACGTAGCGCGTGTACCGGCGTAGTGCCGGGTTCACCCCGCATGTTAGCCAGGATATTTAACCAGTGGAAGCAATTACGCTGAGGAGGGAGACAGTGACACGCCGGTGTTAGCGCTCACACACACACACACACACACACACACACACACACACACACACACACTCGCTCTGAGATCATTTCAGAAGCATGCGAGATGACTCCCCCCCCCCCCCCCCCCCCCTCATCAGCCCCTCTTTCTCCGCTGTTCTTTCTAATCCACACGGCAACATGCGCTCACACACTCGCTGAACAGGCCCCCGCACACCTGCTGTTTCCCTCGGTTCCTCTGTTGGTGGGGAAGACAAATACCCTCATAACGTAGCAGGCCCTGGACTTGATGCATCTGTAACAGTCCACTGCTTCAATTACATGTATTTACTGACAAGTCAGAATTGATGTTCTGTCCTGTGTGGTCCTGCCTGCTTTACACGAGGAACAGAAGCACAGGGCTCCAGCACTGTTGTCTGGGTCCATCTCTAAAACTGTGCTGCTTTTCCGTTATTTCAGCTTTTTACGCGTAGTAAATGCCTCAATGAAGTGCAGTCCTGCTGCACACACGCACCCACAATTCCATCTCGCAGGTCAGACGTGTAGGATGTATCACACAGATACATCTATGCAGGACTTGATGAAAAGGTCTTGGGTGACTCATCGTTTGATACAGATCAGCCCATTCTGGCATGGGTGCATCTCCAGGCGATTCAATTCAGCTTTGGCTAAAATTAGTTTACAAATGCATTTACTACTAAAAATGCAGGCGTTAAGGTGACGAGTCCATCTCATGACTGTCCGCTTGGTACAAGCTAATGCTTATAACAAACCAGCTATTGAGTATCAGGGATATCTCCACATGAGCAGTGGGTTAATAATACCTAACCCACTACTTGAACCTGTGTAAAAAGCCTCTCTATCTGTAGAGCCCTCTTCATTTAGTAACCCAGTTTTGCTTTAATGTTATCTTTACCTTTTGCGCATGGCTGGAAATAACAGTGGCTCTTTCGCTCTCCGCCGAGCAGCCGAGCTCAGACGTGTTCTCCTTGCCTCCAGTTCACCTTACTGTGAAAGACACTGTATTTTACGATCGATTAGGTGTCTATTAGTTTCTAGGCCACTTTATTTAATTGTGCGACATGATTTGGGTGAGGCGAACGGGGACAAAATAGAAATAGGACTGCGTGGGGTGGGGGGGTTGGGGGGGCTAAATGGAGAAAATGTTAAATATTCAAGTAGCTGCCAGAGGGCTAATGGAATTAACAATGCACATAAACAGACCCAGTGTGTGTTAGAGAAGCAGAGCCAGCCTTGCCTCGCAGACACACTCAAAGAACCTCATTACAGTGGAGGGCTTTGGGGATCTCCTGGAGACTGAGGGGCAGGAGAGCAGCCGCTCCAAGGTCGGCCCCGGCCCCCCCTCCTACCTCGGCTAATTATAGAGCGTCTTAGGCGCGTGGAGTGCTTGCCGTCTTCCCTGGCAAACATAGCCGCGCTTCTTACGCGCGTCTTCGCTGTCTGATTTCTCGTGCGCCTCGTGGATCCCCCCCCCCCCCCCGACTGTGTGGCGGCTGGTTTAACGTGGAGATGCGTGTCAGATTGACCTCTCTCCTAAGGCATTTGCTGCGTGTTTGTTAATTGGACTGGCTGGCGTCCTCCATAATGGATCGGACAATCTCATGTTTTATGTAGCAGGCCTAATTTAGCGAATTATGTTTTTTGCCACACTTGGCTAAGTGTCTCAATTACATGTGTGCTCTGTCCGTAATTTTGTAGATGAGCTTTGTTTTATGAAGTGGCGTTTGGTTTTGCTTTGGCAGAAATCTGCTCCGTAAGAGGTTTGGCGCTGACACGGGCTGCTTGGATCTACACACTGAGGTCAAGGTTCAAGGAGATATTCTCGAGATATAAGCTTTCTGAATTTATGGCGTGTGCATCACTTTGTAGGCAAATCACATCGAAGCGTCAGGTTTTCAGTGCTCGCAATAAAAAAATGACTTATTTGTAGAAACACCTGCTGAAGCAGCATCGATGTGAAGCAGCATCGTTGTGAAGCAGCTGTGCCCAACGCTTCATTCATCTCCACCGAAGACGAGATCCTTGCGACAGCTTCTGCTAGATGAGAGCTGCCCCCCCCCTCCTCCCCCTCCCTCCATCAGACCTCTGTTCACAGGCACTTACACTTACACACAAGACACTTTCAGGCACTTTAATCATCACACACGTGTACGGCGGTGGGGGAGATCTTTCCATTCCAATCACAGAGACACATACAGCACTTTAGACATGGCGTCTTATCCTCGCCATGCCGACAGCATGTCGGAGTCATTAACATGCGCTAATGGAACATGGAACATGAAACATGAAATAGACTTACACACACACACACACACACACACACACACACACACACACACACACACACACACACACAGAGCTGCTATAGATCCTTGAAGTGTGTCTTGTCCATTTGGTGGTTTGGATGAGTCGTAGAGGACTTGCTCTTCTTCAGCAGGACAGATTCTTAACAGATGGGCATCTCAGGACGCTAAATCCTGTTTGACTGGCTCTTTGCTGAGAGGAGAGAAGCTTAAGAAATCAATTTCACCCCTATTCATCTCATCTCTTCTGCTTTTGTATTCCTGCCTCCTGTCTCTCCTGTTTGCTTTAACGCAGGGATAGACATGACCCAAATGCAGATCTTTAAACTCTTCGTTTTGATTTTTTGATATCGTTTTATGGGTTGTCCAAACTGAAAAATCGATTTACTTCTTGACATTAAAACCAGGTGCTTAGAGGCAGGCTTGAGGAATATTGCCAATCGTACCTTAAAAGGTATTTGATTTGATTTATTTTAGGTATCTTGTCATACACATCCCGAGGCTTCTGTGTGTTTGCTCATCTTGGAGTTGCACTCTCTTGTGTCCTCAATCAGTGCGGTTGCAGAAATAAAGTGAAAGAACTACAAAAGAGATGGAACGTCTTCACCAAAGAACGTGTATCATTTTTTTTGCCATTTTTGGTTCATGTCACCTGACAGGAAGCATCATCATGCTCACAGCAAATACTCACACACCTGCAGCAAATACTCAGGCACTGTGCGCATTAATCCCGGCATGGTGACTTTCATGGTGTGACTCCAATATAAATCCACCTCATAGATTGAGTGTGCTCAACCCAGCAGCATCTGAGAAATTGGTATTCCCAGCCATCATTTTCAGAGTGCCTTGTGCATGTGAATATTCATATTAGGAGACTTGAGACTTGAAAGCAAAGATGTGAAGGTTTTGTGTTCAGGTGGGTACCTTCTTAAGCACATGTTCTTTTAGAGAATAGGAGAAACAACCAGGTCTACTGGGACATGTTAACCAGGGGTCTGTGTTTTACACCTGCTGTGTCTTAAAGAAACATTTAGTGCCAAGATACTTTTGAGCTTAAGGTTTTTTGAAGCACACTTCACTAGAAGTCAAACGGAATTCTGGGATAAAAATCGGCATGATAGGGTGAGCGTAGGTGTGTTCCAACTGGGAAAGAGGGGTAGCCAGATGCCACCCCCCCCCCCCCAGTACTGACCAGTGGGGATGCATGCGTATCCTCCCCAGCAAGCGCGGCATTGATAAATCTTATTTCATAATATTCCGCTGATTGCTAAAGCGAAAAATGAATAAACCTTAAACTGGAACTGAAAAATACTTAATTACAAAGATGAAAACGAAGTATCCCTGTGCAACCAAAGCTAACCACTGGCAAACCACAGCAATAAATAATTCAAAAGCAATAACAAATTAATGAAGTAAAAAAAAAAAAGAAAAAATACCCTTCATCTGTGCGCAGCGCCATTGTCCGTCTAAACCACACCGAAGAACAAAGAGGAACGCACCCTCCCTCTGCAGCACCGGACTTCACATTTTGCCCCAAAAATGGGGATCAGTCATTGGTTAACGCCAAGCATATCCATCATCCCTTTATTTTTGCTCACATCTCTATAGGGGTGGAATTTCACCAGGCCCATCATCTACAGAGGCAAAGGCAGGTCTGTGGAATGAGGTCAGGCTCGGCTGGAGGAGAGCGCAACGCAAGCTGTTGCTGTGATTGGCCGAAGCCTTGAAGTGCGCCAGAGAAGAACCTTGCAGCACTGCTCCTCCATCTGGAGCTTCAGGTGCCTGGGGATGTGGGGTGAAAGGTCGCCACCAGCCTTCAAATATGCGGCGCAGCTCGTGCCTCGTGGCCCAGAAAGAGCTGCATATTCACGCCGAGTTCGTTCGGCCCCGCGGTCCTTCTGTAATTGGCCATGTAGAGTGTGCGAGTTTATCCTGTTTATTTTGATTGGTGGTGGAATATGGCAATTCTGAATGTGGGTTTAATGCTTTAAGTAACTGATGCTTGGATTTGATTCAGTGACATTTGTAGGGAATGTTGATAACACCACTGTGCTTGTGCTCTTATGTTCGGTGGACTAATAGCTCATATGTGTTTGACACGAAGGGTTGTTTTGGTGCTGAAGACAGTATATGGGCACTGTGCCAGACGGCCTCCTTAAATGCTGGTATTCAGTGTTTTCAAACCGCACTGTTGGATGGAAGTGCTTGGGTGGACTTTTAGTTTGAACTGTAGACAGTGATTAAATTCTGGCCTAGTGCTGTCGGTGCGTGAATGCCTCTTCCCTACTTCGTAAGGTTGTGCAGTATCCTATCACTTCAGTCTTTTCTATCCAACTGTATTATCAGTCAACAAAGAAGCCCACTTTTAGGTCAAGGGAATCAATAAATGCCTATAATATCCAGAAATATAAATTCTACTGTAGTGATCTTTTTTTCCCCCTCTATGCTGCATTTTTTTAAGGAGAGAGCCACAGATGCAGGTTTACACTTCAATGTTTGTGGCTCTGAGTTAAATTGCTATAAGAAATAGAAAATTCTGCTACAGCAATCCTTTTTTCTTGAGATAGTCTTTTTCCCCCCAACCGAGTCACAGATGCTATTTTTACCCTGGGCTGTTTGTGGCTTTGGGTTAAATGACTATAAGAAATATAAATTCTACTATAGTATTTTCTTTCTACTGAAAGTGAGCCACAGATGCTAGCTTTTACCCTTAGCTGTTTGTGGCTTCAGGTTAGCTCGGCGCATGTTTTATTTCTCCATCTGATAGCTTTCACATGTCTTGTGTCGAAATGGAGGATTGGATTTTCATGCTACATTAGAGCACAGTCAAGATGAAGACACTGCCGCCAGATCGCGGGGAGTCTCTGGGGCAGATGGGGCCCGGGCTTTCCTGTCAGAGGAGAAAAAAAAACACACAACGCAGTGAGACGGGACTCGGGTTGCTGATGTTGATTTAGCCGTGTAGCGTCGTTTATTCCCACCAGCTCTGTGCCCCCAATCCGGTTAAAGCTCTCATGAATTCATTCGGCGGGCTGAAGGAACAAGCGAGGAGAAACCCCTTTCGGAGGGGCAAATGGAGGGAATTTCGTAGCGTTATCAGCCTTCGTTTCTCTTTGAGAAGGAAGAAGAAAGAAAATGGCGCACGTGATCTTTATCTTGGGTGCGTACGATGAAAGGTAAATGAGACGATTTTAGAAGGACAGTGGCTGGCATCGCAGAAGCATTCTAAATTGTTCCTTGCTGGGAAGAGCAAAGTCAGTAGAACAGTAGAGCTCTCTATTATTTCCTAACACCTGTCGGAGAAGAGGTGTAACGCGGCTTGCGCCACGGAGCGAGAGGACAGACACAAGTGCTGAGAAGAGCGAGATTTATTCAGGGGAATACCGTAATCATCGTCGGATAGCCAGGCAGGGTCGATAACAGGAGGGCAGTCCGTAAAACAGGCAAAGACAGGCATCACAAGACAGGGGGCACGGGAAACAGGAGAAACACGAAAACGGTCAGGCACAGAGAACAGCGGTGGGAAAAACACGATCACAAATAAATTCAAAATACCGGACAAAGGACAAGGGAGACTCAGGGCTTAAATACATGGAAACTAACTACGAGCAGGTGTAGACAATGATACAGGGGCGTGGCAATAAACAAGGGAATTACGAGACAAACGAGCGGGGCGGGATGAACAGATATGGAACACAGACACGAGGGGTTTGGAGTGACAGCTAACGGAGGGGGACACGGTCATATGTGACAGTACTCCCCCTCAAGGCGTGCCACTCCGGGGCACGCAAGGGTAGACAGGGCAGGGGACCACGGGACACAGGAAAGACCGGAGGAACAGACCAGGACAAAACAGGACGAGGGACCTGGGGCACGGCAGGGACTGGAGACAGGGGAGCAGAGACTGGCCAGGAGCCGGGTAGGGACTGGGCAGGACAGGGGACACAATGAGACCCGACAGGGCCAGGGCGAGGAATAGGGGCAGGGCCAGACGAGACAGGACTGGGGACAGACACGGGAGCGGGGCCAGGGGACAGGGCGGAGGCAAACACAGAGGCAAAGACACCATGAACAACGGAGACAGGTACTGGCACAAGGTGGGTGACAACTTGGGGAACAGACATGGGGACAGGGACAGAGAGGACACCACGGGAAACCGACTCGGGAACAGGAACACAGACCTTGGCAGACACAACCACGGGGACAGGGACCAAAACAAAACCAGGGATGGGACCAGGGAGCAAGGGGAACACGGGCAACGGAACATAGGAGGCACAGGGCGGAGCAGGGGGAACACAAAGTCCATGCCCAACAGGGGGCAGCACAGTCTCAAGGGGAACAGGCGGGGTCCGCTGGCGGGCAGCGGGAACAGGCGGGGTCCGCTGGCGGGCAGCGGGAACAGGCGGGGTCCGCTGGCGGGCAGCGGGAACAGGCGGGGTCCGCTGGCGGGCAGCGGGAACAGGAGCCGGCAGGCGGGCAGCGGGAACAGGAGCCGGCAGGCGGGCAGCGGGAACAGGAGCCGGCAGGCGGGCAGCGGGAACAGCAGCCGGCAGGCGGGCAGCGGGAACAGCAGCCGGCAGGCGGGCAGCGGGAACAGCAGCCGGCGCGGGCGACCTCTCCAGGGTCGCGGGGACAGCAGCCGGCGCGGGCGACCTCTCCAGGGTCGCGGGGACAGCAGCCGGCGTGGACTGCCGACGGGCAGCGGGAACGGGAACAGGCGTGGGTGACCTCCTCAGGATCGCGGGAACCGGCCGCAGAGGTGACATGACGTCCTCGGGGGGCGGAGTCGCCGCACTGACGTCCTTGGGGGGCGGAGTCGCCGCACTGACGTCCCCCGGGGGGCGGAGCCGCCGCTCTGACGTCCTCGGGGGGCGGAGCCGCCGCTCTGACGTCCTCGGGGGGCGGAGCCGCCGCTCTGACGTCCTCGGGGGGCGGAGCCGCCGCTCTGACGTCCTCGGGGGGCGTGTCTGCCGCTCTGACGTCCTCCCGGGTTTCAGCCTGCCACTCCTTAGCTGAGTGGCTTGTACGACCCCCCAAAAAATTCTTGGGGAGCCCTCGGGGTTTAGCTTCCGGGAGTAGCGGAGGGAGGTCCTCTTCCGGCAAGATGACGACCTCATGCGCTGTGGCGGCGGGGCTCTGTACTGGGGGCGTGGTCTTCCTCCTTCCCCGGTCCGGTCTGCGCCTGGAAGAACATACAGACACAACTGCTTCTCGGTGGCTTTCCTGATGACTCCGCCTCGTCGGAGGTATCGGGAGCTCACAATGACTTTTGAAAGCCAACCGAGAGCCAAGCCAACGCTCGTCTGCACATTCATTCCGTCTGCCCGACTCTCGCGCTACAGGCTGGAGTCGGGCAGACACATAGCGCTTACCAGGGAGCTCGTCGCTAAAGCTAGACGTGGGAAGTGTCCTCGCTTTGTTCTTGCAGCGACGAGACTCCCCTGTACCCACAGCGCAAGGGGATTTCCTGTCTCTGGTTCGTTCGTACTGCAATACCGGAGAGTCGAACCGGATTAATCCAGCCAACATCTCATTACAGTGTTCGAACTCACCAGAGTCTCGCTCTCTCGCTGTGTCCTTGGTTGTTCCGGTATTATGTAACGCGGCTTGCGCCACGGAGCGAGAGGACGGACACAAGTGCTGAGAAGAGCGAGATTTATTCAGGGGAATACCGTAATCATCGTCGGATAGCCAGGCAGGGTCGATAACAGGAGGGCAGTCCGTAAAACAGGCAAAGACAGGCATCACAAGACAGGGGGCACGGGAAACAGGAGAAACACGAAAACGGTCAGGCACAGAGAACAGCGGTGGGAAAAACACGATCACAAATAAATTCAAAATACCGGACAAAGGACAAGGGAGACTCAGGGCTTAAATACATGGAAACTAACTACGAGCAGGTGTAGACAATGATACAGGGGCGTGGCAATAAACAAGGGAATTACGAGACAAACGAGCGGGGCGGGATGAACAGATATGGAACACAGACACGAGGGGTTTGGAGTGACAGCTAACGGAGGGGGACACGGTCATATGTGACAAGAGGTCTCCTTGCTGCCCATCTTATTGGGGGGATTACAACCGTCAAATCTGCTGTCTGCTCATTTTTGTGTTTGTGTATTCCACATTTAAAGCGGGAACATGCAACACACTAATGTACGCTATTAACCGAGCTGTTACGGCCCAGACGCTGTAGGAAACAGGGTCAGCGCGTCAGTCTGAATCTTCCAAAATGACCGTTTTTCAATTGGTTACGATATGGTAGCAAATTGTGTTTTTTGATGGGAGGTCATTAACCCAACCATGCACAAGTTCGGTTTGGGGTTGTTCTAAAAGAGGAGAGGCAACCAAGAGCTGCATATGTAATGAACTTACCACAGAGCCATGTGCCAACACTAATAGAGTTTAGCCAATGAGCCGCTTCCAATGACAAACAGCAGAGCAAAACAGAGCCGGGCAAACGAGCGAATAACAAACCGGCAGCCACAGGAGCGGTGCGGGCGAGGCGGGGCGGCCTTGTTGCCGAACGAAATCGTGCCGGCTGGTGTTCCTGGGCACTTTGTTTTAGATGAGGCCTGCACGATGGACTGCTCCACGCGGGAGAAATTTCACAAATGCGTCATAAGTAGGATGGGGAATGAGAGAGTGTCGTTTGAATGCTTTAAGAGTTCAGTTGAGCGTAAGGTTATGGCGCATTGGGCAAACTGACCTCATCACTTTTGGGGTCAGTGCTCCGTTTTAACCTGTGAACACGGTCAATATGGTTGGATGGACTGGGTGCTTTGATTACCTAACCCCATGACCCCTTGACCCCTAACCTGTTACCCAACCTCACTGTTGTGGGTCTTACACATCCAAAGCTGCTGTTAGATTTGTGGAAAAAAATATAGCACGATAAATAAGTTATAATAACAATTTTACTAATACTAATAGCACAGAGCCCATAGAGCATACACGATTAATATAATAACATTGATGCTAAACCCATTGCTAGTAGTATTACTACTAAGACTAAAACTCTGCACTGTGTATGTCTTATTTAAAAAAAAAAAAAAAAAAAAAACTAACCACATTCCAAAAAGCTTTTTTGCATGAATGATATTCATTTTCAGTGGGGATTATTAAATTTATGCATGATCGTTAGTCTTCTGAATGTTCTCTTTATATGAAAGGAGCCATGATGCTTTTATATACCAAAGCACATTCAGTTCAAAGACCGGTGTAAGTCACATTAACGGCTCCTTTCCACGCTGTGTTCGGCAGTTTATTTTGGGCACGTCCCTACTGGGGCCTGGGTCCGTACTCTCCTGCTGCAGGCCCGTCCGGTCCGTCTGGAGTCGGTGTGACGCTCTGCTTTCTCCACTTCACTGACTGATACAGGTGCGAGTTGGCTCAGAGTTTCCAGTGAGCCACTGACCTCTGCCCTGCTGGGGATGATGACCTCTGCCCTGCTGGGGATGGGGTCACACCATCACACCATCAGCCTTGGCCTCAAACGCAGAGGCCTCTCTGTTGGAGCCTCGGGGAGAGACCACCACCTCTGGTACTCGACACCCTCCACCCACCTCTGCCCCCCCAGGACTGTGTTCGGCGAGGTTTGGGTGGGTGGATGGCTGTGGTGGGCCGTGTGTTCTGCGCTGGTGGTCAGGGAGCCCCTGTGCAGGTGCACACGCCAGTCTGTGCGTGTTTATCCGTAAGCCGGGGCATGTGTGTACGTGTGTGTGTGTGTGTGTGTGTGTGTGCGCACGCGTCTGCTTGGACAAGCAGAAGAATAGCTCCTGCTATTGCCAGGGATCGTGTAGTTGTTAGGGACTGACTGACTTGTGGGACCTTTATAGATGTGGAGCTTTAGTGCAGTGAGCTGGAGGCTATAGTAATGCTATAGCTCTGGATCAGATGTCTTTATCATTTACTGAGTGGAGGGGGTCTGTGTGTGTGTGTGTGTGTGTGTGTGTGTGTGTGTGTGTGTGTGCGTGTGTGTGTGAGTGTGTGAGAGACTGAGAGAGAGGGTAGAGAGCGTGGCATGAAATGACACATCTGTCTTCCACCGCGTTTTTTCTCGCAGGCTCTGGGAGACGTTTATAGTACATGACGAACCGGTGGTTATGTTTGTCATGTAAGTTACCCAAGAGCATGATATCGTCATTATTTGCGTGTTATTTTCCCTCTTGTTGAAGGTTTGCACCACATGCACTGCAGATTGCCACATGTTATGGAACTCCGGCTGCACAGTGCTTATTAGAATTACAGCCCATACGACGTATGTCAGGAAATTGTACCAAGAGGAAATTGCACGCTTTCTCCTTTGTCTCCAGCTCAAATTATAAGTCCATTTGTTACCTATGGCAATCCGCTGTTACATGTGTCTCATCAATTGTAATTGCTCAGGACGTGGAGATCCCCCCCCTTGCAGCTGTGACATCGAGGTTTAGCGACTCTCTCCCCCTCGGCGCCCTCTGCCAGCCTAAAGCTGGAGGATCCGTGCGCTCAGACCCACACCTGCCCAACGGATGCCATCTTGGCACGGCTTTTGACAGGCTACGAGGTTTTACATAACGAGGAATTGGCGGCGGCCTCCCGCCCGTCACAGCAGACGGGACGAGATAAGAAGTAATGAGGAAACGCCCCCCCTGCTGCTCCCCCCTCGGCGCTGGGGCCGGAGGGGGGGGGGGGGGGGGGGGGGGGGGGCTGCGGGAAGGGACGAGGGGCGGCGGATAGCCGCATCAGTCCGCAGGAGCTCGCCGTGCCCGTGTGCTGCCTTTCCGCGCTTTTTAATTAAATGAGGAGGAAATTGCGCAGAGCTGAGGGCCTGGTGCCCTTAGCGGATCCCTGTAAGGTCACCGCTGCTCTTCAGGATACCCCACCCACCCACCTATCACCAGCACCACCAGCACCATCATGCCCCCCCCCCCCCCCCCCCGCTGTCCAGGGCCTTCACTCGAGGCAGGGATATTGTTCTCCGAGAGCCCGCCGTACGTTCCAGCTTTTATCGGCTCACGTTACACCGAGAACAGCAGCGCAGGGTGGTTATTTTTATCGAAGGGGCCGCACGAATAAAAGCCGATGGAAAAAAGGCAGTCTAATAAGAGCAGGAAGGACTGTTGGATGCTCCCCCTACTCTCCAGGGCTGCATGCCATGTCAGTGGTGCATGAAATGGCCCTTATGATACATGCACACTCGTGCTCATGCCTTCTAGGTAACCTTGATCTGTGGAAGAGCATAGATGACGCAGCCCGGCATTTATTTACAGACGCTCTCTTTGAGAATTCTGCGGTTCAAATTTGGAGCATTTGAGTGGACAGAGCATTTGAGTGGACAGAGCATTTGAGTGGACAGTTAGTGCCATGATATCTAGTTGTAACTGTTTATTTTTTCATTGCACCACTGAAACATTAGACTTTGCAATAAAACTAGAACAAGAACATTGCGAGGTACGACGTTTGGATGTTTTGCATTGCAGGATGTATTTTAGTCACGGTAAACAGACAAGTTATACAAACATTTGAAAGCTGCTATATTTTTACTGTAAAATGGGCATATGTGGCTTGAACGAGGAGACTGGCCTAGGCCCAAATGTTGAACCTGGACAGCTAGAACAAGCATATAAACCAGCCACATGTCCAACATCTACCTGACATATTAGAAATAGGCAAAAGCCCTGGTGTGCGGAGACAGTTGGTAGAGTACATGTAGCGTTAGAGAAAGGAACCCTTCTGGCAGATAAAGGCGGAGGAATACCATTTACCATCCAGACGCAGCCCGTAGCCTGAGCTGATTGAAGAATGTGGGTACGGGCACTGGAAGGCGGGGCTTCCAGAGCAGAGCCAATGATTTATGGCCATCATGGAGGTCAGCGGCAAATCAGCTAGTATTTTCACCAGGTGGCAGGTGGAGTGGGGGGGGCGGGGCACTGGTGGAAGGGGAGGGGTAGGGCAGACGGGGCATTCCCTGGGATCGGAGTGGCGTACACGTGTGAGTGCGTGTTTAATTTAGCAGCCTGTCTGCCACGTGCCACCAGGGGCACCGGTCGACGGCAGAGCCGCGTCCCGCATCCGTGCGCGGCAGGCGTGGCAGGTTTTTTGGCCCGCGCGTCCACGCCACTCTCATAAACCACAGCTCCTCTTGCAGGGCCGATAATGAAGGGGCTGGCTCATCACCAGAGCCTATTAGCCATGTCCATGTGTTCGGCCCCAAGAGCAGCGTGGGGGCAAACTGGATAGACATGCCACAATATAAAGACTAATTACCTTTGAATGGGCCGCTTGTATGAACGCACCCAGAAAGCGCTGGGTCGCTTCAAGTTGCCGGTCGCATGCCGGCTGCGTGATGCCGTGTGTTGAGGTCGTCTGCTTGCAACTTGCCTTCATTGTCTAATGTGATTCCAGCGGCGGACCTGCTTGCACTTTGGTTTTGGAACCTACATGGTAGAGAAGATCAGGCCATCTTACCACACACGATAGTGCCACAACATGAGATAGGATGTGGGGGGTGGAGGTGATCTCTTTGGTGGAGGCATCTTTGTATAGTGTACAAGGTGCAACATGCTAATATTAATATAACTGATGTGTGCTTTGTGACTCATGCATCCAGTGCTCAGGAGTTTTATGAATGCAAATGTTGGCTGATTGTTCACTGTTTTAGATGTCAAACACCGTGTCTTTTCCATCCACTCTTTCATAGCCCCACCCCCGTAACCACCAAGCACTCTGTTATGTTGTTATGCTGTAAATGCTAATGTCAACCTCTCTGCCTCCATTTCTCAAGAGCAGAAACGTCATTTGTGAGTCACTTTGTGGCCGATGGAAGCGCAGGCTTCAGAACACAGGATCGCTCGCGCCGGTAATTCAAACCCTTGGCCAGGCTGAGCGAAGACGTTCAAACCTGAGATGCCGGCGGCTCGGTGGCAGCCGGGAGGCTGGAAGAGAAGCAGCTTCGTTAGAATGTAGCTGGTGTTTTTTAGCGCAGCATATGGCCTCCGAGCTGTAAATCCTCCAAGCCCGGATCAGACAGGTGGCCCGCTCTCTCCTGCCTTCTCCAGGGTCACCATGTCATTTGCGTGCTGCTCACTGAGGGTTAATGAAAGAAACTATCCAAGATGGAGGGGTACTCTCACAAGCACATTCTGAGTAATATTGTGCTGTACTTATTTTGTTCATTAATACAGGTAACATCTGTGCTAACAAATGCTTAAAACTTTTTTTTTTTTTTGCTGTCACTAGTGCTGGGAAAAATTATTCTATTTTAACGATTTTTCTTTTAGAGACTATGTTTCTTTCCAGGACATGTTTACATGTGGTAGGTGACCACTGATATTTCAGTAGAAAATATTTATCAAGCGGGGAAATAAACTGCAAGGAGTAGGCTACAGGGAAAAGCTAGCAAGCGCTTGGCTCTCGCCCTGGTGCTCAGATCTGCACTGATGTCAGTTAAGGCCGCCGCTAAGAAGAACCCACCACTCAGTCACCAGATTACTGACGTCCAGTTGGACAAGCTTACTCATCCAAACCCCATTTCCTTTCCGGAGTCTTTGTCCTGTTTCCTGTGAAGCACACCCAAAAAAAATTTCAGTGCTATTTTTCTCGCACTTTAAGAGACATGTCTTCCAGACCTGAGATCTTAGAATTGCACGCTCTTCACCATGCTAATCTAGAGGTGCAGTGTGGGCGTGTTAATGATGGCTGAAGGCTTCGCGTTCCACAGCTGAGGGTTGTGGCAGCAGGTAAGCTCGAGCTTTGAGAAGTGTGTGAATGATAACGTTGTGGTTCTTTTGATGTGTCAGACTCAGGATCTGAGGGAAAGTGCAGTATATACCGGAGAATCCCACACATGCCCCATTCTTTTTGGTTTCTGCAAGCTTCACTTCACAGGTGCATTCTGGATTGAAATGTACCCATGGGTTGATAAAACATCAAAACGTTTCAGATAATTTTCTTCAGGGTTAATGAACAGTAATATACCCTCTCATGGTGTAGTTGTGATGTCCTCTGTGTACCGGAGACCTGAAACCTACACTTACAACTCATGACCATATTGACTGTGCTGTTAATTGTTTTCTGTGTTACTGAAAAGAAAGACACGACTCATGTGTCTCGCTTGACTCATGAAGCAAATACCCATTGACTTTTGGAGGAGCTTTATATTGAGAAGACCTCCATGTGTGAAGCCCCCCCCCCCATCCCCCCAAAGGTAATTTACGACACTCTAGCGACTGTCATTACCGTGCTGTCATTTTCGGCCATCCACCATGCCACATGCAGATAATTAATGCGTTTGTGAGTCCTCACACTTCTCTGACACACTTGACTCCATTTAATAAATGATGGCCTATATTTCCCCATTCATTATAATGTCATTAGGAAATATTCATCCCCCCGCTGCCTTCACCTTTTGCTCAGGTCCTCTACTCAGGCACCCGGGGCACCTGCTCTACACCTCACCGTCAGCTCCGTCTAAATGACACAACCCAAATGACACAGGCCTGACAAGAGGTCTTTGGTCCAGTTCGCATTTGTGTGGTGTTCCATCAGAAAACTATAAAAACAAAAACCTAAAAAAAAAGTAATCAAAACATTGCAGCTTTTATGTTGCTGAAGGCACAGCTATATATGCATATGGCCTTGCTGGAGACTGGGAGATGTGGGGGGGGGGTCAGGAGGGGGATTTGGCTGGGAGGCATTGGTGTAAATGGCAGTGTTATGTAATGCAAGTCGGACCGCAGACCACATCTTCTGGTCCGTGGGGAAACGGACGTAGGGTTGTGGTTGGGCCTCGCGCCCAAAGCCGACTTCAGGTGACGCGCATGGGCTGTCATGCGGAAGCAATATAGTAATGAGGAGGTTGACCACAGACGCTAAGGGCACTGACAATATACACATAATAAATGCACTGCGTACATCCGCACATGTGAGCGCTGTAGCTAGCCTCTTCACTGAAGCGTCCCTTCTCTCCGCACGGAGAGATGTGGAGGAGGGGTCGGCTTTAAAGAAACATCTTAGAAGTAATTCATCACCACTTATGCATTTAGCAGGCCTAATACTAAACATGGGTGTGATGCAGCCGGTGCATTCATCTTCTTGCCGTGATAAATGTCTTTTTAGGATTCTGTAGGTGATCTTGCTGACACCACGGGACCTAGTCTACATACCCCGTGCTGATCTCAACACCACGTTAACACAATGGACACAAGGATTCCTGTGGAGAGGGGATCACACTTAATTATTAATAAGTGCAATTTATTAGCGCACATTTTCTGCTATGTGCTCGAATTTTAGAGGCATTTGTCTTAACACCTCAAGTTTAATCGGTTTCAACCCTAGTGAGCATTTCCTCTCTGTCTCTCACATTTAGAGGTGAAGTGCTCCTGGTCTCATCCCTGCGGTATCGCCCTCACAGCAAGAAGCAAAGCTTCTATGAGTTTCATCTCCAGTGCACTTTCTTGCTCTTTCTTGCCCGTAGAGGAGCTTCGTAAAAAATTACACGTGTCCCAGCGAAGCAGCGCGAAAAGGGGGCCCGTTTGCAAAAGGCAGGCGAGCGGCCTAAGAAACGACCCGATCCAATTTAGAATGAGTACTGTCAGGCTGACATATCAGCTTTCCTCTCAACGACTGCTCCCACAAGACAGTGGCAGTCCAGGGACTCTCCCTAGTGCGGCGGAAGGAATTTGCCTCCCCGGCGTGCCCTCGATAGAAACCCTATCCCTCCCCTCTGTTCTCTGTACGGACGAAGGGTACAGTCGATCCTCTCCTCCGCTCTCCGGTCTTGACTGTTCCTACAACGAGAGGCTGTCATTCTAGCTTAGCATGACCACCACTCTCGTTTTCTCCTTGCTCTCAGTGTTCACTTCACTTCACTTCCCCGCCCCAGAGCTGCCGCACCTCTCGGCCTCGCCGTGGACGTGCCCCGAGCCTGCCCCGGCACTAGCCGCCATCTCTCGATGAACGCCCTGACGCTTGGACACGTGCAGCCTGGTGTCGACTGTGGTTTGTCGTTTGTCTCAGTTGGCAACATTACGATAGCATGTCCTTTCTTTGAATGTAGTTTTTTTCGGTGTGGTTTAGATAAAAACCCAATGGGACTTTCACAAGCTTCTTGGGATTTGCAGAGAAAAGCTATTGTCTAGTGACTGCCCAAACAATAAAAAATGGTGTTTCAGCGTATAATTACCCCTCATCCATCAAAGCAAAAGTTCTAGATGTCAACATGCCTCCGCGTCAGGAGCATTCCAACATCTGTTAGCACAGTCTACATTTGGCTGACTCCAAAAACCATTAGTTTTGGTGGAATCCCACACAATCTCGTAATCATGGAACCCAATCTGTTTCTGGGGCTGTGCCTGGGTTATTTACAAATAGTCCCATATGTCAGTCCTTTTGTGTGGATCACCACAGTAGTGGAGAATCCAACCATATTTCCCAGTTTCTCTGATGTCAGATAGTAATTCCACTTAAGCTCACCAGCCGTCGCTTCTCACCGCTGTTCCTCTAGATCCACAGATAAGCACTATACTTTATTTACCACAGATGCCAGGCACCATCGGCATTTAACGCTGCCTGTAGCCTAGTCTCCTCAGTCACAACATGGTAAGTTTTTTAGCCCGGAACAACATCATGCATTATTCACGCCTAAAATATGTTGCTATAAATGATTCATTAAATGGCATGGATTTGTTCTAAGACTCCCT
This sequence comes from Brachyhypopomus gauderio, assembly GCF_052324685.1. Taxonomy (NCBI): domain Eukaryota; kingdom Metazoa; phylum Chordata; class Actinopteri; order Gymnotiformes; family Hypopomidae; genus Brachyhypopomus; species Brachyhypopomus gauderio. The sequence goes on from NC_135224.1 coordinate 9,571,019, forward strand.
TATTGGCAAGTGCCCCAATAAGTCCGTCCGTGGGTTTTCTGCCAAACCTTAGAGTTACTACCCATTAGGCAGCTGCTATTTTTATCGCCGCTCCCCACCGTAGGCTAGGCAAAGTGCATCAACTCGCGTGAATGCAAGAATACAAGGCGTAGACCCTTCATTCTACCTCCACCAGGCGCAGGAGCCTCTGCTCCACCTACACCCCCCAACCCCAACCCTAACCCCCGCCCACTGCTACTATATTAGTCCCCACATTCACTCTCCGCACACGCCGGGTGGATCTGGCTGAGCGCTCTCGGTTCTCGGAGTCACTAAGTACTCATCACATGTGCTAGCGATGCATGTCAGGGGTTCGGACACTAGCGCATGGACAATAAAAGCCCATTTTTTGTTCCCCCCATGGTAATTTAATCCAGCCTTTGCCAAAGATAATCCCAGTCTCTCCCCAGTTTACACCCAATCTAGCCCCAGCCTACAGCCAACCCTCAACCTAGCCTACACCCAGCCTGGCCAGTTCCCCCTGGGTACTGCATTCCACCACTAAGCTCCAGGTGAGCAGTGGGGCACGTTAACTCGTAGGCCTGACATGTACTGTGACAATTTCATGTTCAGAGAAAAACCATCAGATACCTCCCTTTTCCAATTTCCTAAAGTACCCTATAGAACTCTCCCTGAACATCGGGGGTGGGGATGGTGCAACAACATAACACGGTGCTGGCTTTCTATAGGATCTATTTGCGTGTGCTAGTATGAAGAGGGGAAAAAAAGTGTGAGGACTGCGTGTGTGTTTGTGTGTGTGTGTGTGTGTGTGTGTGTGTGTGTGTGTGTGTAATCACCAAAAGCCATGATCGTAATTCTCCTGAGGCCCAACTATGGAGTCTGCTGTAAAAAATTGTTTCGATGTCATTTGATCTGTTTGATCAGTATAAGTACCTAATCTCTGAGAGTGCAAATGACTCCAGTGTTCTGCTTTGCTCCCGCATGTGTGAAATTCTGAGTGCTTTTTACTCATTCCCACAGTATGCAGGCATTGCAACATTCTGACACTCCGATTCCTGCAAGCCAAATGATGGCATGGCAATAACTTGGCAAAAATCCCTCTCTCACTGGGGGTCCCTCCACGGAGAGCATGCTGATCGATGCTAGGAATCAGGCTATTATGCCCTTTTAAAGTGCTACTTGTGCGATCAATATGTTATTATTTTTCATCTGCTGGCTGTATTTAATACTCTCATTATTATTTTCCTGCACAGCCAGTCTCCAAGGCCCCTGGTCTGCTCCTCCACCTTACCCAACATCTCTCCTGTTTTAGTCCGGGCCACAGATTCCCACGTTTGCGCGTGGCGCATGAGCGCGGACGCCTGGGTGCCCCCGGGCATTGTTTGCTCCCGGGCACTGCCTGCTCGATAAACAAACAAGGACAAACATATTTGTGGAAGCTAGGTGCTGATGGATGCTGTGCCGGATGCGGGGCGCGAGCGCAAATCGTGCCGCTTACATCCGCTGCTCTCGCGTTTCTGCCGTTTTTCGCCATAGCGTGTCACTGTCCCCCGCAGACACATGGGGTGTGGCTCTGTGCTGAACCACAGCGATTTGGCTTCCACAGTACTGGCGTGTCAAACGCACGGAGGATGCCCTGCTAGGCTTTAACGATATGGTCATGGGAATGAAAGGTTTCACGCGGGCATTGTTTTTCCTTTTCTTTGGCGGAGGGACACACACACACACACACACACACACATACACACACACACACAGAGTAATTGCGATGAATTCATCGCTTCACAGTAAAGACGAAGAAGTCTGCTTAATATATGAGATCAGGGCCGTATCGTCCTTTAATCATTATGGGGAATCTCCGCAAGATTGCAACAGGCATTATCTCAGCCATAATAAAGCGCCGGGCTGGACCACATGAATCAGGTGAAGGAGCCCGAGTGGGCCACGACTGCGTGCTGTTTTGGAAATGTTGCTGCACGAACTGGTAATGCTCATCTTGACGTAAACGAGGTCTCGGCGGCAACAAGCTGATTTCGCCTTGTGGTAGGAGGAGGGTTTTGTCTCTCTTCGACATTTTGGCAATGAATCATCTCTTAATTAAACAATTTGGCAAGTCGGAGGGAGACGCCCGGTGCCCATCTTGGTGGTCTTTTAACGAAGTTGCGAGAAGTGCTTGGTTGAGTGCGGCAGATTGCGGGGAGAAGGACCCGGCGGTTTTCCGCTCCTAGCTGCAGGCTGAGATCACAGTTCATTAATCAGCAGAACATTACACCGTGCTTGTCTCTGTTTGCCTTCTCGACGCCTCCATGCATACTTTATGCAGAGGACCGCACCGCTCCCCTTCAGCACTTCTGCTTATAGCAGGAGATGGACTGCTCCCAATCAAAAATCGTCATGCAGCTGATGCCCTCGTCGCTACGGACGTTCCTTCCGCAGGACGGATGGAAGGAAGGAAGGGGAGAAGAAGACACAGGAGAAATAAAAAAGCCACAGAGAAGCGCAGGGCGCAGAGGTATCTTGTCAGCCATGTTCCTGGTGCGGAGAGTGGGGGATTCTTCCCCTCGAATGCTCTCCGCGTTTATTTGGGGAGCAAGGCTCTGGCGTCAGCGACGATGTCGTCAGGGCCCCCGAAATGTGCCACTATCACAGGCTAGCCACTCGGGCCGGATTCGCCCGTGGCTCATAGGGAAGTGGTATAAATCAGAGGGTACAAGTGACGGAGATTAATGAGGGGCTGGTTCATGGAATAACAACCCCCCCCCCCCCACACACACACACACTTCCTGATAAAAACGCGCCGGTGACACTCATGGCTTTGTTCAATAACAGAAATGCATTACACAAGAGGATGTGATAGGAAGTGGTTAAGATATGGTAGTCATCCCAAGCAAAGGAACACTCGCATCCTCTCTTGTTAACTGCTATATTTGTTGTAGTGCCTTGTAAAGCTTGTAAATCCAGTGTTGGGAGACAGTGAAGTATGTGATTGCATTACATAAGGTGGGAAGTTAGAACAAGGGCATGCACCTTGGATATAATGGGCTCAGGGTGGTTTGGTGCATCCACACAGGTCTTTGGCTTTTCGTTGTTTTTCTTCATGTATTCAACTCCAGCATGCCTATGGAGGTCTTTAAGATGTTCAGTCAAGATTGACTAAATGAAAGGGGAAGGGAATGAAAGGTGACAGTATTAGTGTTGTAGATTCTCTGAACTGAAGGGCTGTACCTACACATCTTATGCAGAATGTCTTTTGTAGTTCAAGAGTACAAAATAAAATCACTATAACACTAATATCTATTCATTCTGCCAACGACATATAACATGACGTAGTATAATCCAGGCTGCAACACTATGACCTATTTGTTGCATATCGATGACACTTGTCTCTTTGGTGCACCTTAGGCCCCATGCAGAGTCATAAAAAAATACATGGTACATCAATTCAGTAGTTGAGCATTATCCAGATCGCTCAGAAATGGCAGGGTAATTCACATTTAATGCACTAGAAGTCCTGCACCATATTAGCATTCGCTCTGACGAGCCACTGACTTTTGAGGTCTTCCGAGCACAATGAAGACAAATGAGAAAGTGTGGAACTCTTACATCGTCCGTCCCCCCACCTCCCACCCTCACCGCTACCCCCGCACGGGCGCACGCCACAACCTGCTGTACTCTGAAAAGGCTTTCATTCCGAAGCTTCTGGTTATTGGAAGGTGGGCGGGAATCCTCAGCGAAATAATCAAGCCTTGATGACATGAAGGTACGCGTTAAGCCCTCGTGACCGGCTCCGACCGCGCCAAGCTCCTCCGCAGCGCCCGCCAGAACTAGCCACGCATGTGGATTACTGTGTTTAGCATCTGGGGCGCGTGGAAATGCACATGCCAGCGGGTCTAGACAGCAGCGAAACACATTTAAGCTCAGCATTTAGAAGCCGCAGTGCTATACAGTAGCAATGCTTGGATTCATTTTTGGGTTTCTCAACTTCTGGTTGACCTCATGCCACGTTTGTTATAGTAAGACCATGTAAGAACTTTTCAAGCATCAGAGCGGGATCTCTAGTAGACGACACTCGAGACCCACTTTCATAGAAACGTCTACTTTACTCCTATATACACTGGCCACTTTTAAGGTTCCCTTATATGGTGTTGCATTTTAGATGCATTTTATAGACACTATTTGTAGGTTGTGCAATTTGTCACTGATAAAAATAACTTCCTGACCACAGGACCACTGCTGAGCAGATACGATTCAGATGGCACACCATTCTCAGCACAGCAGGGACGCTGGCATGGCGGTGGCATGATGGTGGCATGGTGGTGTGGGTTGTTGTGCAGAAGTGCGTGCCCCAGGAACAGCAGGGTCGCTGGACTGTTTACATTTGTCAGAGTCGCTGCTGGGTTGAGAGTGGTCAGCTGCCCAAAATGATCTAGCCAGCAGTGATCCTGTGGTCATAAACGATCACTGATGAGGAGTTGGCTAATGGCTACCAGCATCTGTGCATGGCAGCGTTATGTCCAGTTGTACACCTACAAAAATGTGTAGTTTGAATCCCTTTGCACTATCTAATAGATATTATGGTTACATTGGGACATGCAATTAGTCTGTTGTGTCACACAATACCAAATGTGACTGTTTAGGTGATACTCCATGCAAATGTACGTGGCCTTTATCCATGAAGGGAACTTGGAAGAGTTCAGCAAACATCCCCCAGGCAGCCAGTTAGGAACTACCTATTAAATGAAGCTGAATCCTCTGTATCAAGAGAATCAAACACCTCTGTGTCTGTACCACCAGCTCCCTCAACAGCACGTGAATCTGGTGAACCTACATGCGCCTGAACGTGGATGGAGATAGAAAAGGAAAATCATATCTTTCTATCTAATCTCCACATCTTTCCATCTGAGCAGTGGCATCGATGGAGGCAGGGGGAAAAAAAAGGCGAGAAATTAAATTTCCACTGAGGACACAGCTGATTTAGCTCTCCTCGTGATCTTGTACGTCTCCTTCTTTGCCCGCAGTCTGACTGGTCCCTGTGCATGGTTTGAAAGGTCTTCGCTGAGTTTGAACACATCTTTTTTCTTCTGTCTTTGCTTTCGTCATGGTTTCATGGGCCCCAGTTCCAAGATGACCTGTCCCGTTTCTGCATGTGCTTTACGCGGGAGCCCATTGGAAGCAGATCATTCCAGCTGCGCTGTCCACCACGTCTCGCTCCTCTCTCCTCGGTCAGGGTGCGGCTTTTCCTCCGCCCGTGTCGCCCATACACACGATGCCAGACCGGGCTGCCCTCTAATCACATCTCGCCTCAGGACTATCCGATTTGAGCCTGGCGGTTTGGCGTGTGCTGCACAAGTGTGTCTACCTCCCACCACTGTGGAACTCTGGTGCCCTAAACACATTTCCGATGCGGCGGACGCACGCTAGCTTGAAGCCGCACGGTTGAGCATGCTAGCTCTCGGCCCTGCGATGAAGGCTAAGGAGCTAGCAGGCCCGAGAGAAAAAGGGTTGGGGAGGTGAGTTTTGAACCTGTTTAGGTAGGCATGCACGTCTCTGCTGCTACCTACGTCAGGACTAATTAAGAAATCACCCAGGGAAACAAAGCACTGATTTGATGAGGGTAGAAGTGATGACCTAAACTGGCTTGTTGCATCCAAATGCTATTATGTCAGTGAGCAGCAGTGCTGTGCGCTCATCCTTGGGGGAGACGGGTTGTCCTCCGTCCCCCTTGATCAGACTCTTTCCCCTAAACCCTGCTTTAGCTACCGCATGTCTGTGTAACACGCATCTTGACAAAGTACAGGTGTAACATGCAGTTCTGAAATAGCACAGGTGTAACAGCTTGTAAAGCAGAGGTATATTAGAGGCACAAGTATATTAGAGGCACAGGTATATTAGAGGCACAGGTATATTAGAGGCACAAGTATATTAGAGGCACAGGTATATTAGAGGCACAGGTATATTAGAAGCACAGGTATATTAGAAGCACAGGTATATTAGAGGCACAGGTATATTAGAGGCACAAGTATATTAGAAGCACAGGTATATTAGAGGCACAGGTATATTAGAGGCACAGGTATATTAGAGGCACAGGTATATTAGAGGCACAGGTATATTAGAAGCACAGGTATATTAGAGGCACAGGTATATTAGAGGCACATATTAGTTGGTTTTCTCCATTGACTCATGATTCTACATGAAATGTAGAGCTGTACTATATCAATTGCATATACCTAAATAACAATTTAAGAGTTTAGCTCCTGTCTTACCCCCCCCCCCCCCCCCCCCCCCCCCCCCCCCCCCACACACACACACACACACACACACACAGCAGGGTTCCAAAGCTGGCCTGTGGTCTCTGACGTGTGTCTGACCTGCTTTCCTGTAGCCGGGCAGAGGGAGGCGGAGGCGTTCTAGGTTACTCTCAGGCAACGCTGAGCCCACCACCGCACCCCCACCACCTCCCGCCCAGCCCTCCGCCTCCACAAACCACCACCAGCACACCGGGGTCCTCACCTGCACATTAACTCCAATTAGCATCCCGGTACCCCACTTACCATGTCGGAAAGTGTGAATATTCCAGTGCAAATCAGGTTCAATGAAAAGGTGGCAATTATGTTTGGTCAGTGGGTTGTGTTACAAATGTATGCGGGTGGGAAGGCATTTACGGCGTGGAATGCGTTATTTTATCGATTGCGAAGTGGCTGTTTTGGACAGCTGCTCTTTGCCATTTCTGTCACGTCCGTATTCATTTGAGTAAATGTTTTTTTTTGTTTGCAGCAATATGAGCAGTAGCAGCTCCCTGCCTGTGATGCTATCTTCCCTGTGTGGTCCTCTGCTGCACGTGAGCTGGTTTACAGGGCTACAGTAGCCTCTACCTGGGGCACTCAGTCCACTGGTCAATAAGGAGGCCAATCAGGCCACCATATCGCATCTGTCTTAGGCTTTGACAGGGAAAGGTATCCCAGCCATCCCACCCACTTAAGGTGTCTCTGTGACACATACACACACACACACACACACACACACACACACACACACACACACACACACACACACACACACACACACACACACAAGCCACAAGATGACCCATGTTTCACCTTCATTTGCCCTGTTGCTGCCACAATACACAATAACCCCTGTGGGGCAGAAAGGGCCTGTGCAAATTGGACTGTGGTGCTGTGTAGGGAGACGCGAGACGCTGGACAGGAAATGCCCCCCCGCGCTCACCCAAGCTCTCTCAGTGAAACACCACATTGGAGCTCTGTGGGGCGAATCGGGGCGCGCCGTGCCTTGAGAGCTGTGCCCCGTGAACCGTGCCCCGTCAGAGCGTGGGGGGGGGGGGGGTGTGTATCGTGGTGCTCCACATGCCCTGGAATGCCCACATAACCCCCCCCACCCCCCGCCCCAGAGGAGGGCAGCCACACTCCGGACGTGCAGACAGACGCCCGTGTGCCGGGAGAAGATCTGTCAACGCTAACCAATGAGGCGCTTCAGCCGCGTGATCACTCCTGGAGGACGGGGAGGGGGGGGGAGGGTCCGCTTTTCCCCAGAGGATCCATGATGTACTGTACACTACACACTTGATTAGGTACCGCCTGACTGTTCCTTCAGGGAGGACAGTGATTTACACCACCTGCATTCACTGCTTTCTATACAGGCTCAAACGCTATTGGCTTGTTTGGGTACGAAGGTAGCGGAACATTTTTGATTTCGGTTTGACATAAATAGTGTGTGAAATAGTGACTGGTCCATTAATTGGATGGAGGGTTGCCAGCTTGCATACCTATACCGTTCACCTGTTACTACTGGCGTGTGAGTATGAACCTCAGTGACTGGCCAAGACCTCCTCAAAGTCCTGCTCCTGAGCTGAAGATGTGGTAAAAGAGTAATAGGGAGAAGACCACTCCTACTGCACAGGGGTGTGGCCTCGGTGGTCCAGTCTCATGGCTGCTGAAGCCGTCCCTGGGTGAAGGTGAAAGGTCATGTATCTTAGCCTATAGCCATCAGTATCTCAGCTTGGGTTTCCAGCGACTTAACACTGTAGAATGTCGAAAAAAAAAAAGCACCTACTTGTGCAATAGTCCCTGTGTGAAAAGACCACAAATAGCCCCACTACCAGGCCTGCACAAAGCGCTAGCGTTCAAGGGCTAAGGCCATTAGCATAATTTATTGCGTACAAGCAGATCATTAACAGAGCTTCAATCTTACTGTGAGATGGATGTTTCCCTGTGTCTGGCCTCTCCTGGAACTTAAGTGGTACCCCTTTGTAATCGATGGGATACCTGTGCCACACACACACACACACACACGTACATGCACACACATACACGAAAACCTCTAACATCACTGACCGGCTGGTTGTGTTTATTTATTTTTTTTTTTCAAAGGGAAAAAAAAACAGGGCCGGTGTGGTTAAAGCTTAAAAAGAAAGTAATTAAAATTGTGGCAGCTGAAAACTTATTATGCTCGTGTGAAAGAGGAGCTGCCTATACGTTGAGCAAGGGATCGTTCAGAAGTTATCTTTAATCCTCCATAACATTAAAGGCTGGCCATTCATCACGTCACCTGGCTGCTGGCCGCTCTCAAAGGGCCCTGTCGCTCGCCTCACCACAACATAATTGAAATTTTTTAGTGATGTTCTTGGAGGCCAGGGCTTAAACCGAAGCCACGCCAGTGTCAATAAATTAAAGGGCTGAGTTTCGCGAACAATAAATAACCCTACCCCCCCCACCCCCCATTCTGACCTATAGCCTTTCATCTTGTCTGTGTGTGTGTGTGTGTGTGTGTGTGTGTGTGTGTGTGTGTGCGTGCGTGTGTGTGTGCGTGTGTGTGTGCGTGTGCGTGTTTTTTCTAATGAGGCTCTTTCTCAATTTCATCTTGATGTCATAGTTTGGATATGCTTGGATATTTTATAGTATGTGATAACAGAAATGACTGAAAGACTGATTACTATGTAACTATGTACTAATTATGTAAAATAGCAGTAATCTTTATAGCAGTAATTAGGCCCTTCTCTTTAATACTCTCTTTCCCAGAAAACACTAAAAT